>NC_141757.1:81942635-82245665 GCF_982258835.1 Parasteatoda tepidariorum
GGGAAGCGCCCCTAGCCGTGTACGACGTCATTTCCGGGTATGGATTCCTGTGCAATTTTAATCCTAGTGATGTACTCTAACTCCCCTAGAAATTCACCGCAACAGTTACGAGACCCCCGGCTATATGTAATGCTTTCAAACTCGTACATTTTGACATAAAATAGATTAAAAATCTTATTTAAAAATAATATGTAGCTTTAGGAGCTAAACTAATTTCAGATTTGAAATTTCCATACCCGAATTATGCAAGATCAAGTATTTGTATACATGCAAAAAAATTTTTTTTCCCCGGTGTCCAGACCGTCGTCCTTCGTACAGCTCTAGTGCGACGTAAATTAACTACAACAACAACAATACATTTTAACGAAATAATTTTTTAAAAGATTTGATTCGATTTTGTTCATTTACGTCGCACTAGAGCTGCACAATGGGCTATTGGCGACGGTCTGGGAAACATCCCTGAGGATGATCCACCGGCATGCCATCACAATTTTGATCCTCTGCAGAGGGGATGGCACCCCCGCTTCGGTAGCCCGACGACCTGCAAGCGAAGTCGAAAATTTTACCGTAGAACAGTTTAACGAGGACTAATACCGCACACCCTCGGTCCCTACGCATACTGATCCAAGTGGTCACCCACCCGCACACTGACCGCAGCCATTGATGCTTAACTTCTGTGATCTGCAGGGAACCGTGTCTTAACAATCAGTCCATTGCGGGATCAGAAGATGACAGAGGATTTCTCTTCGGTGTCTGTTGCGTTGTCTTAATGAAAAATGATATTTTTTTTGGATTGACCAAATTGGTTTGAAATTTTGGTTTGAATATTTATTGCTGCTGTTGTTGTTCATTTACGTCACACTAGAGCTTCGCAATGGGCTATGGTTTAGATATTTGGTTTGAAAATAATATGAAAGTTAAGTGAATCGCTTGCAGAACTTATTCACAATTATTTGTTGATCACATTATTCAGCATTCTACTATCTAACCAGACACTTAACAATATCTTTTTCCCGATGCAAACGAATCGGGCACGAACGTTAGAAATACAAAAATAAAAAGAGTTTTTTTTTAATTGTAGTACATATTATTTGAATTTTTTAAACTATGAATTGGATCTATGTTGTGAATATCTGCTCATACTGCCTCTCTAAATTGTCACTGAACATGGAATTCCTGTTGGTTTTGTTTTCTTAACCTAGTGTCACAAAAAATGTCATCAGGTTAGGTACGAACCTTATGATGTTGATCATGTCGAGACCCATCTGGACACAGTGATCGGCGTGTAGTGGATCACTGTCGGGTATTCCACTTATGCAGTAATAGCAATCACCTAGAAGCTTTATTCTAAGACAGTGATTTCTCTGAGGAAGAGAACAAAAATGTGATTAATTTGCTATTACAAGAAATATTTTTGTCATATGATGTGAAAATTATCTAGGCCTATTTTAATCATATCCGAGATACAGAACTTATAATATTTAATGATGCTAAAAGTTATTTAGGTGAGTTTTAATCGTATTTTGAGTTACAGAACTTATATTTAATGATGCAAAAAGTTATTTAGGCCAACTTGAACTTTCTGAGATTAGGACCGCTTCTCCAAGAAAAAGAAAAAAAAAAGAAAAAGGAAGGGGGAATGAGTCACCTATAGGATGCTTAAAGATATCTGAGATGGAGGAATGTTCTCTGTAGTAAATCAATTGGTTGCACTTGAAGAAAATTTAGCTTTCTATTTCAACCCATATACTTTATATACTTTAGCATCCAAATAGAGTCTCTCTGCTGCCATCTAGTGTGGCAGAAACTAGACGTCCAAATTAACATGACCAACGGTATCTCACCCATTGTGGTGGTCCTGAAAGAGTGGATACCACCTCTGGAGAGCGCACTAGGTCTGCTCATCGGCAAGACCGATTGTGCAGCTCATTCGAGTAAAATGTTCGAAATAAAAATTGTTCGAAATAAAAATAAAAAATTCAACCCATATGTTGGTGACAATCACGGCGGTCCTTTTCCAGAGCCTTTCCAGGCAATATACAGCTTTTGTTGTTTTTCGGCGGGATTGTTTGTTACACAGCAAAAGCAAAATCAGGTCAAATTGAACAACATTCTCGGGTAGTCTTGTGTTGAGCTTATAATAAAATAACACCATCACCAATATTTTTCCATTCGTTTATGAAGAATGATCAATTTTTATTTAAAGAAAAAGAAGATTAATGGATGATGGAAATAACTTATTTAATTATTTATTTATTTCAATCTCATGTATACACGAGCTACAAGTAAATTAAGCACAACTATCAAATTTATTTTTAGTAACAGAAATAAAATTATTATTTTTAAAATTTTTACATGTTCAAATTATCATTTTAATAAAAATTGATGAAATTTCGGAAATTATAGGCAAAATATCCATAATATACTTATCAAGTATCTGATCCTAAAAGTATTTAAAAATGTTTATATATATATAATCTAGATAATAATTTTCATTGGCTCAAACTTTAATCATTATCATTAAGTCATTAAGGATTAGTTATTAAACATATTCTTAAATTCATTTAGTAAAAATATCTTTCTTAAATTTACTATTAATTTTTAATTTGAAATTTTCAGTGCTTTTCTTGTTTCCTAATTAATTTTAACAAAGTTCGTTATCAGATGTAAAAAATATACTTAATTCAATGATTGAAAATTTGATTTTATTTCTTACATTTGATTTTAAAATTAAATTAATATTAATGGGTACTCTTTTTAACGTATTTTTCACGGTCGACGAACATCCGGTTCATATTGTGAATTTACACATCTTTTGTTTTCAACTTTTATAGCATTTGTATTTTTACAAGACTCTAAGGACTATGGGACCTGTAATTCTTTTCTCCATTAAAAAACTAGCTTGCATTCATATTACATAGTATGTATTTTAAATCTTAAAATCCAATTTCAATATTCGATATATATAGAAAAAAAAATCATATTAGCGTGGTCATATTTGTGCAAATTTTACTTCACAAAAAAAAAAAAAAAAAAATCGAAAAATGATTCTTAAACACAGCTCCTTTTACTTCCTTTAGTGAATGAAAAAATTTATTTAACGTAAAATTTTGAAATCAATGGGTGCCTACACAACCTTTATGTAATTCACAGATTACTTTTTCCAGTTACAATGAGAATATTAATTAAAGATATAGTATAAGCAAATATTTTTGTAAAAATGTGCAGCAAATAAGAACATAAAAAAGTACAAAAACTGCTAAAAAAGGCATAACACAGTTTTTTTTACATCATCAAATCAATATTTTTGAAATAAAATTTTTCATTAATGAATTTTTTTGAAATAAAATTTTTCTACTTAAAAAAATCAAATTGCTGAAGTATTGACTTTGGTACAATTTGAGGAAAATATTCTGTAAACATAAATCGCAGCAGTATGCTATAAAATCATTGTAATCGATAAGTAGATAGAGATTTTATCGCATAGGAATTTACTACCTAATTTCATTATAAAAACAAGAATTTTTTATACGTAACATCTTTCGTTCTTTTTTTTCTTTTGTTATGAAAAAATTCGCACTTAGAAATGCTTGTAAACTAGGAAAATGATTGAAGCCCTACTCTTAAAATGGAAGCGCTAAATAATAAATTTATAAGCAATGTTTCGAAAAATTGCGAACATTTAGTTAGGCTTTGTGGTGCCCCCCTATCCTCTGGTGCCCTACGCACGTGCTTAGTTTGCTTAATGGTCAATCCGGCCTCGACTGTAATTGCCTCTCGTGGAGGCAATTACAACTATTGATTTTGAATGAAGTTTGTTTTTCTTTTTAGTCACACGTGTTCAGATACTTATTGGTAGATAGTGTATTCAATGATGTTAAAAGTCATCTAGGCAAAATTTAATCACATCTTCATATCCGAAATGCATATAACTTATATTAAATGATGTTAAAAGAAATCTAGATCAATTTTAATCATATCCGAGATACAGAGTTTATATTCAATATGTAGAACGTCATTTAGGCCAATTTTAATCACATCCAAGATGCACGACTTATATTCGATGATGTTAAATAGTTCTTTCAAAGTAAATAAGTAAAAATAAAGTTAAGTAGTCATGAGTATTTTCGGGAAACTGCTGAAGAAAGCAGTCTTTCAGGCAAAACTCAAGTTCAATAAAATATGCTTTATAGCTCTAAATATAAGGCAAAATTAGGAACTTTAGCTACTAGCTAGTGACTTGTTATAGCACTTTTAGCGGTGGCGGCTTCTTACATGTATATAATTTTCTTCTAAAATTTAAAACGTTTAAAAGAAATTGTTGATATTAATAATGCAAAGCATTTTTTTTTGAAGCGTTTCTCAAAACATAGCTAACTCTCATTTCTAAATTGAAGAAAAAATTTTATAAAGCAGGAAAGTAATTTTCAGAATATTATAAAACATTCAAAATTCTATATTTATTAAAAAAATAATAATAAAATGCACACGGTGTGCATTTTTGGTGATCGGTTGACGACTGGCAGACAATTTTTTAATCGCTCTCAGTTGCGTTCAATTGTTTCGTGGGCTTTGACGAACGCTCATTTTGCCTTATAGTTCTTAAAGTTGTTAATTCAGAACTTCAAAAAATGAAACTCGATTCTTTTAATTAACTCAAAAAATTGAAATTTTAATAATACTAATAACAGTTAAGTAAATAAATAAAGTAATAAATGATTTAATTAATAAATAAATTAAATAAAGCATGCATTATTGACTTTGATTAAAAAAATAAATACATAATTCTGATATAAGAAATAAAGATATATTCACATAAATATTCATTTTTTATGCATCTTGCTGCATTAAAGGATTAATCTTTTCTTTCAATTTTGTAACACGTTTTTTTTAAAATTATTAACTAAGAAAAATAAAAAATAACTAAGAAAGTATTTAGTTTTACCTCTGCACATTCATCAAATCTGCCGAATAATTCATTCAAAGTTTCAACCAATTCACTCACATTGAGTGATGCTGTCAAAGCAACCGAATTAACAATGTCTGCAAACAAAATGCTGAAAAGATAAACAAAACAAAAATATTAATATTAAAAAAAATCAACGAGTTTTTTTAATATTTATATTTTTTCTATTTATATTTCAAAATTTAAGGAAAGTTTTAATCGAAATTCGGATGAAGAAAAAAGTTTATTTTAAAAGTATAATTTATAATAGTATAAATTATTTCTTTTATTAAGATGGAAAGTTATTTTTATATTATTTCCCTTAGATCTTCTTAACTAATGTTAAAGTTGGAAAAAAAATACATTTTACGTCAAAATACAGAAATTGCAAAATACAAACATGCAGATTTACTTAAATTGCTGAAAAAAAAATTATTATTTTCCATAAGAACAAATTTTTTAATTTTGATTTTTTTTAAAATTCTTTTTAACCTTACGTATAATAATAAAATTTATAAGCCAAAATTAAAGTTTCAAATAATTCAAAATTATTTAATAATATGTGCAGGCGTTTTCCAGTGGATATTGAAAATTAGTGGGGGAAAAAAACACTTCAAAGTAAAAAATAAACTTTGAAAAAATAATTAAAAATAAGGACTAAGTGAAAGTGAGTATTAACATTAAAAAGTTAACATCAATCTTATCATTTATTTGAGACGTTTAATTGGTAATTAAAATGGACTTAGCTTGCCAAGCAGCTTTATTTAACTTTTTTAAGCCTAGACGAAAGATTGTTTGCTACTGAAGCCACTTAGTTTCTTAATATTCAAACCCAGTAGTTGAGACTTAATTGATCTGAGTCTAAAATGTGAGTACGCAAATAAATAATTTAGGCACGTTTGGGTCATCTCTCCGTTGTTGTCTCCCAGCCTATCATCTTCTACTTATCGTTTAAAAGGAATTAAATTGTGGTGACCTTATCCCGCAGAGTCCATAAGACAAAAAAATAAGACGATTCGCTCCACGAAGCAGCCGAGCTCAGAATGAGAGCCAAGTAATACGGAATCTTAGGTACAAGGCCTAGAGCCAAGCCAGGCATAGAGCACTACAGCCACGCCGACAGGCGAAGAACTGTGAGCAGTCCAGCTCCAAATCCAAACTCACAGGGTGGCATCACCCAACTGATTGCAGGCGCGCGGCCAACACTGGGCAGACAGCAGGGAAACACCCACTATCCCGTGTCCCACTGAGCTGTCCTCAATTTGGGAAGCCCCCGAACCATTTTTATTATTATTAATAATAATGAAATAATTACAAAGCAGTTAAATAAAAATTTAGAAAATTGAAACAGAAGAGGCATCTGGAGTGCCATTGGATGGCTCACAAAAGATGGGGAAAGTTAAATTCTAAATGCCTATAGGGCCAGGTAGTCCCTGAGTGTTTTCAAGGGTAGTTTGAAAAGAATCATGGGCCATAATGGGTAGGGGAATAATGTAATAATAATGGGGATGAAATAATATAAACTAGGAGGCTCTGCCCCGTGCTCGCTAACGCTCGCCAACCCCCGAGAATTGCTACGCAATCCTATGTGGTTCACGCCGTGAACCATGGCTCACTGCGCTCGCTCGCCAATGAACACAATGTTCTAGCACACAGGCATAGTATATTATCATCAAAGACATAGTATTTTATCATCAAAGACATAGTATTGTACTTATGTAGAAGAATTCTGTCTATGTTCTTATTGGCTTTTAAAAAAGTATATTAGCTATGTAGATTGTACATGGTGAAAAAATCAAAACATTAGCTAAATGAGAAACATATTAGCAAAATAAATTATCAAATACTGCAGTTACTCACCAAAATTCAAATAAATGTGTATAATAAATTAGTTAATGCTAGAAATTCTGAAAGTTTCAGAAAAAAAATTTATTATTTAAAAATATAAACTTTAAACCCTAACTTTTCCAGGTGAGATAATAACCCTCAAAAAGTCTTTCATTTTCAAGAACACAAAAATTTGTTTTATCGCCAAATGAAATATGTTTTGGTGATCAGCATTATTGAAATCAATTTCTATATTAATTAACATTTGTGATAAAGTACATAACATTTTAGAACAAAATAAGGATGTTTTACATACAATAAATTAAAATGCATGGCTGTTAGCATTACCCGAGAAATACTAAGCTGATTTTCTCAAAAGTCTGATCTTGTGACTTATTTATAGTCATGGAGAAGGCCAGCCTAATTAATTCCTAATTGAGTTTAAATTAAATATTATCATGTTTTTAGGGCATGAATCTGATTTGATCAACCTGATAATGCTCACTCTGGTTATTGTTTCCGTTTTTAAAAGCGCTATATGTTGAGCCACCTCATGTGACATTTGCCATGTGACATTTTTAGCAGCAATCATTGGTCGATTTTCTAATGTTACCATTCGGGGAGTTGTAATGAGGCTTTTTTTTGGTGCCGTGTAAGAGAAATATATATATATAGATGTTGAGATTAAGAATTAATTGGAGAAAAAAAAAACCGCTCACCTTACATTTCTGTGTTTTTCCACAAAGAGTTCTGTGAAAGGTCTTTGAGGCATGGGTGTGAGATGAATCCGACGTATGACATCTCGTATACATTCTTTTACCTGTACTGAAATATGTTTGGGAAGAACACTCAACAGGAGACGATCCTATAACGTTCACATTGCATTCATTGAAATAATGTAACACTTTATTACGATTTTTAAATGGAAAATTGTTTTACTTATTAGAAAATTGAAATCAAATCATTTATTTTGGATTCATAATCTGAAGAAACTTTAATTTGAAATTAATATATAACAATTTTCTTAGATTATAATCTTTATTTCTCACAGTTCAGTAAAGAAAAAAGAGCTGAATGATTAACCAATTGCCCTGAAACATTAGTTTTACTTAATGTTCTGTTAATTAACTAAGTTAACTAACGTAGAAAATACTATTCTTATGTCATTTTATGATTCATTTACTGTTGATATTTTCGCACTTACTTTAATTTTTACATTTCTACGCGTAGAAAAAAAAAATTCTGGTATAACTACCGTACTGAAATTTTTGGCAAAAAATCATTCTGTTCAATAAAACTAAAATATACAGTATTTGAATCATTCATTTGGTAATTTTTCCGTTTATATAGTAACGGTTTATCAGAAATTCGGGTTTTAAAAAATATAGTTCTTATTATCACGTATTTAGTAAAAGATGCAAAGCTAAAAAATAAATGCAATCGATTAAATGGTTTTTATTTCTTGCTCTAAGGTATCATTATAAAACTACCAAATTTCACCACATTTATCTAATTTTATTACATATTATAATACTACATTTTGTAGCTACTTTTACTAAAACCATTAAAAAAGCGCTTCGGTAGTATTACAGAGCTTTTTGGTGTTCCCATACAGCCAGAAACACTACAAATTTTACCATATTTTGGTAATTTTAACAATATTTTTTCTCAATGTACTGTAGATTATATAGTTAAAAACAAGCAGAGTTAAAAACCTTGCCTTATTGTGAAGTGTTCCAAGACCTTGAACTATATATTTTTAAAATCTTTTATTTTTATACAATATCTTTTTCAAACAAATTCTTAAACAATTACAAATAGACAAAAACAAATAACCAATAAGCACAAAAACACTAACTTATACTTTTCTTCTACATGAAATAAATTCCCTAAAACAAAAAATCTTTTTTGTGCTAACGACCCTTCTATTATTTAAAATCTAACATTTCTCTTAACAGAAGCTGCGTAAAACTTACTTATTCCTTTTCCCGTAACTTCTCGACAGTAGAAAAAAGTAATTCGGGTCTAGGCTATTTTCAATTTAATTAATTGATTATAATTTTTATTAGAAAATAATTAATATAATAAAAAATATTAACATAAAAATTAAAATTTTTTTGATAAAAATAATTATAAAAAATTGAATTATAATATATAAATATATGTACATCTTTTCTATCTACCTAATGTCGTTTATAAAATTAAAATATTACTAACATTTGGTGAAAAATGTTTGAGAATAGTTTGAAAATTATTATTATTAACATAAGTATTTTCGTTTCTATTTTTCGCTAAAATATTTCTACCAATTGATTTAAAAAATCAATTATAATATTTCTGATGAATATTAAAAAAATTTTATATTTTCTAAAATTAAGGAAATTAAATATTGAAATATAATAGCAATTCTTTGAAAATTTGTTTGGAATCGTGACGGTTGAATTCAAATGAATCTTATTTGTATTAGCAATGCATTGTCTGGCGCAAAATTATTCAAACAAACATACATTTTCCCCTTTTCCCATGCATAAATACAAAAGTTGCAATTATTATAATTATTCAATTTATGCATTAATTATAGTAATTGTAATAATTAATTATAATAATGAACAATTTTGCTTTAATCATTTCTGAACATTTATAGCATATGCTGATTTCTTTTCGAAATAAAATTAGAAAACGTACAGTTTGTAAACGAAGAGCGAACACCTTGACTAACTTTTGATCTAATAATCGGATCTTCACGTTTTAGAACTCAATCTTAATGGTCCAAGAGGGTGAGCTCAAATATGCTGATTAATAAGCGATGTCGATATTTTGAGTTATGAAATCAGACACAGTACTTTCTCTGAATAAACATACCTTTTTTTCTACTGATTCGTATTTCAGATCCCCAAAATATAGGGGGTAGCCCCAATAATGGAAAAATGATTCCAATTGTTTGATCAGGAGAGCGGTCCAAAGTTTAAACTTCTTAATATAAATTTTATTTTTCGCGTATTTCACCATATTTCGTGAACTTTTTAAGCTGATTGAAACATTTTTGTACACAATTATAAAATTCATTCATCCAAAGATAATTCCATATGAAAAATATCTGTAGGTAAATATTTATTATTTTTCATTATTTTATTTACTAAGAGTCTTACATTGCAAAATACAAAATTTGAGCGAAATCTGTCAACTAGTTCCTGAGAAATCGAATTTGAAAAAAAAATCGTATTTAGAGATTTCCTCATCAAAGAAAGTACGCTATTGTATCCGATTTCGCAATTTAAAATATTCTCTGTACTAATTAATTAGCATATTTGAGGTCATCCCCTCGATCCACAAAGAATGAGGCCTAGAACATGAAGATCCGATCATTAGATCAAAAAGTATACAAGGTGGAGCTTATTTTTTGCTCACTGTACATTTCGCGAATAGTGAAAACGAAAGAAAAATGAATCTATTTCGAGAATCTGAATTTTAAGAAAAATGAACGTAAAGATTCAAACGGAAATCCGGAAAACTTTTCCGATTTGCATATTTATGGCAGCTTTTCTTAGACAATCGTTCTTTTGAAAGCTATTTTTCAGTAACAAGATTATGAAATGGACGATGGATGGGCATGTTATGGTAGCTGAATAAACATTCGTGACGTTTTCGTTTCACGAAAGTAAAAATAACTGTTTTTATCGAACAAAAGTCTCTCTCTCTCTCTTACCTCTTGATCTTTTTCGTATTGGAGATGAAATTTGCTTTCGAAACACTCTCTTCGGTCAAGAAAAGCTTTTCGGTTCGTAAACTCCATAAGAAACCGGATATATAGACCCACCAAGGCAAGTGACAAGTAGAAAATGACGTCTGTTGACATTTGCCGCTAAAAAAAAGTTTAAAGTTTTTATTTAACTTTAATGCTTTCGATTTATCAGTTAAATTATAACAAATGAAATTTCTACCTAAGGTTCAAAAATTATTCAAAACGTAGAATAAATTTTAAAGGCTCTTACGGTTTATGATAAAATTTAAACAAATGTTACTCGTTTTATACATCATATTTTTTAATCTCATGTTTATAAGCAATATAATTAATGTGCTTTTTAAAATTTTATGAAACTCTACTAACTGCTGTGATAAAATTCGGCATTATTTTGAGTTAATTTAAAAATTTTCAACTATCGTTCTTAAGTTTAAGTCCCGATATCATTTTGTAGGAAGTAATAATCACAGGGATCGTAGTGTCCTTAAAAATTTTAAAAATGCAATTAGCAGCTAGGAAAGGTGAGAAAATAAAATGTAGTTTTATAAATTCATGGCGACCACTTCGCTTAACTTTATTTTTATAAATATATCTGGAAACAAAGTCACAGTTTTTGTATTTTTAATTGGAAGATAATAAAAATAAATCTTTGCCATTTATTTAAATATTATCACCACTTTTAAATTTTTTTAAGAACAGTTCGAGCCTTGAATAATGTACAATTTGGACAAATGTCACATATTAACAAAAATAAATCTTATTTTAATTGTTTTAGAAAGCAGAACTTTCAAAGCTCATTTCAGTATCTATATTCCAGAAAAAGAAAACATAAATTTTCTATACTTTTTAACAACTAAAATTAAAGCTTCAATCAAGCACTTTTTTTCCTTTTTTGAAATTACATACATTAATAAAGAAAAAGCATAATTAAAAATATTATGAACTTATAAAAATCTTTTATTTCCGCGTATTAGTTAAGAAATATTTTTGTTAGTCAATTATCATTGATATTAAAAATTTAAAAATGAGTATTACGGTATATTATATGTCAGAGTTTGAAATCCGAAATTCATCCCTTATAATATCACGTGTAGAAATACTTTTTAATATTTCGCATCTGTATGACATCTTTTGTAAAAATTCTGCTGAAATTACCGTTCTATATGGTAATGACGCTTCTGATTAAAAAAAAAAAACGTAATTCTGCTTAAGAGAAACCACAATATATGGTATTTAAACCATTCATTTGCTAATTTTTTCGTTTGTATGGTAACGGTTTACTGGAATGGTTTTCAAAATTATAATTCTTATTACAACACATGAAAAGTAAATTTCACCATACAAGATGTTTCCTTGCCATGTTCTAAAATATCATGATAAAATTACCAAATTTTACCACATTTACTAAATTTTATGACATATTATCAAACCTTATCTAATTGTTAATTTTACTAAAAGCATTAACAAAGAGCTTTTGTAAAAATTATCGAGATTTTAGGTGTTCCCATAGAGCCAGAAACACGATACGTTTTACCGTATTCTTGCAGTTTAGATCATACTTTTTTTTCTCAGAGTAACATGAGATAAAATAAATTGCCTGAAAATTACCACAAAATCAGTGACCCAAAATGGCGAAAATTTTCATAGTTTTGAATAAATAAGGCCGCTTGTTCTTGTTTTAGTCAAGTTAAATTAACCGAGTCGGCTTGGTACCACGTTTTTCGTCTCTGTATATAGCAAATTCAGATAAGTTTAACTAAAACACATTTTCAGAAGAGTGTCCAAGTAGTTGTCCTAAATGTCCCTTTTCCTTGCACCTCTGGAGCTAGCGTTTTCCAGAATTTGACACAATCTACAGCACTGGTGGATTTTTTTAAAAATCTTAAATGTCCATTTTGTGCAATATAGCTAATTCCTTTTTTTGTTTGGTTATTAAATTTTTCATTCAATCAATCTCTTGTCTTCTGGGTTGTGCAAAGGAAACCCAGAGGTACGCAGAATTGAACATCATTGAACAGCTTCATTGAACGGTGAATCATCACCGGTAATAAAGTAAAATGAAATGGAGAAGACATGTGACAATAATTTAAGTCAATACATTTGTAGAAATTCTATATAATAAAATAAATGTTTCAAATTTATATTTTTATCCAGTATTGTTAAATTTGACATTTGCCATCTTTAAACTAATGTTTATCTATCAAGCTATAGATATTCAAGCTATCAAGCTATTGATAATAATTCCATCAAGCTATCAAGCTCCTATTTAGCATTTCTGAAAATGTATTAGACGATTATTTGTTTAAAAAAACAAAGTTATC
Source organism: Parasteatoda tepidariorum (assembly GCF_982258835.1). Lineage (NCBI taxonomy): Eukaryota > Metazoa > Arthropoda > Arachnida > Araneae > Theridiidae > Parasteatoda > Parasteatoda tepidariorum. Next base: position 81,955,471 of record NC_141757.1, read on the forward strand.
TGGGATTATGAAGTGTCAAGATAACAGTCAACTGTTAAATAAAGATTTTACAAATGATTAAAAGAATTAAGGTCTGAGCTAACACGTTTAAGTTCACACGTTTTAAAACAACGTCATCAATAAATATGAATGATAAGTCTTTTCTGTGTTGAATTTTATCTTTTGTGGTTTTTAAAAATAGCATAGAACTGATAACAGATCGCGAAATAGCTAATCCTCTTTGTAATCAAGTTACAGAAATAGAAATTTTTAATTTAGGATTGTTGTTTTATTAATAAGAAAATATTATAACAAACGAACTCAGAAAAAATTAATAATAAAAGTAAATTTACAAGCTTATTTTAAATTCCTTACGATTACATAAAAATTAAAAAAAAAAAAAAATGGCATAAAAATGCTCAGCAAAGATCGCACGTGATGTTAAAATTATCTGTTTGATTTTTCTTTTGTAAAATTAGAATTATATAATTATAATAAGAATATTTGAATGATAAGTTGGTAAGTATTTTATTTACGCCGCACTAGAGCAGCAGAATAGATTGTTGGCGACGTTTTGGGAAACATCCCTGAGGTTGATCCGAGAACAGGCCATCACAATTTTGATCCTCTGTAGAGGGGATGGCTGTCCCGCTTTGGTAGATCGACGATCTGCGCGTGGAATCGAGTACTTTACGGTAGAACAGTTTAACGAGGACCGATTCCGTGCTCCCTCGGTCCCTACTCAAGATGATCAAATGGGTCATTCATCTGCTAACTGACAACAGCCGTATTTGAATGAAAGAATCATACAATAACATGTACCAAATATATCGAACAATTAATTTATCTACTACCGCTAATGGTTCTCGATTTGTTAAGGAGTAATTAACTTTTTGGAATATTATTTAATATTTCTATTTTCATACATACTTCAAAAATATTTAAACTTTTATATGAATATTTCTATGAATTTTATCTGAATTAAATGAATATAAGAAAAAACAAATAAAATTTTGAGCTGATATTACCGATAAATAATACTCTAAAAATGAGAAAAAATATCACTTTTTGTGAGTAAAAGGTGATCCGAACTTTTGCACCCTAACTTCAATAAAATTTATATTTTTATTATATTAATGTATTCGTTAAATTGTTGTACAATACTTCAGAAATAAGTGAAACAATATTTTAAAAATAAGTGACTTTTAAATGAAATCAAGCTTTCATTTCCGTATCGGCTTAATCCTTCATTTAAAAGAAGCGAAAGTACATTCCACATTCACAGCACCTCATTTGCGAAATTTTTAAAGTAGATGCAAGTACTAAATATTTACAATTAAATCGAAGCAAATATCCTTTTATTAGACATTCAAAACTGTGCTCATTTATCTATTTCATTCATGAATCTCAATGTTCTTTCACGACGAAAATAAAATAAATTTTTTAGCTTTACATCTACTCTCTATATTTTAGTATGTTTATGACACTTTTATGAACTATCAAAATTCCAGAGTTATGCTTTAAGGAAAAAATAAGTTAAGGTTTAAAAATATTAATGTCTAAACTCTACTCTTTTAAATTTAAAAAGAAATTGCTGGATAAAAAAAAATCTTGATATGACCATGACGTTTTGAAACTCTTTTGGTAAGAGCTTATTTTCGGGGACACGGATTAAAAATGACCCAACGAATGATAAAACTGAGCAGAAATAAACAAGATATATTAAATTATTAATTTATTTCATCTATAATTTATTATTAAAAATAACAATGTTAATTTACGAATAAAAAGCTTTTATTCAAAAGCCTAATCAATCTTTTTTTCTTTTTCATTAGTTAGCTTTTTCACTTTTTTTCTTTTTTTCCTTTCAGACATTGTTTCTTTTTTTCCTTTCAGACATTGTGTTTCAGACACTGTCTAATTTTGTTATTTTGAGTACTTTATCTTTCGTTTGCTTTGTCTTCCTTTCTTTTTTTTTTTTACAAAAAAAGAATGTAACGGGTGCGGTATAACCACTTTCGGATATTGTGCCATTTAGCTACAGCGAAGAATTATCTTCATATCTCTGTATTCTTTATCCAATTCTACGTGAAATTGAAAAAAAAACCCAGCAAAATTATGGAGTTTTAACTAAAAAGTCAAGTTTTTTTAAACCAGCTTCATACAGTGGAACAACGTGAACTAGTGGGAAACTGTTAAGGTTTGAATGTTTATGCATGCCTCATTAATAAGGGGATCTCGGAAGCAAGAAAAACGGTTCACTCAGTTCTATTACCCGGTCCTACCAAATTCTGCTTTGTGTAGGTTTGAAAAAGGGAAAACCTCTTCGCACGCTTTAAAACCTGTTCTTGTTTGTATTCCGATCAAAGATTAGGTCTTTTTTACGAGGAAATATTTACGCTTTGGATTTAAGCTCGGTTAACAGTTAACTTAGCTACTAGTTACAGTAACAGCTTAATTAGTCACAAAATGGAAATCTGGCTAGTTGTCCTATAAGAAATTTTTTTCCTGTATTTTATGTACAATGGTGTAGGACCACTTGTCCTTATTAAAGAAATGATAAGCAATGGCCAGAAAATAATGATAGAAAGTATGAAGCAAGAGTTGAACAAGCGGTCTCCCTCCAACAATAAGATTTTTCTCCTTGCCATGTTTCTTAAAAAAATATTTTGTCTAAGTTAACGCGACTGCTTTAGATTGGCAGGAAAAATCATTGGATCTTAACCGTAACGGAATAAATGGGCTATCTACCAGCAAAAATGGATTACAAAGCAAAGAAAAAATTAACTTCATTTGTTCACTGATTCAAACATGGTATGGAGTTAAAAAAAGTGTTGAAAACCTTCAAAATCTGTTTGAACATATGCCAAAACTAGTGAAATCTATTTTCAAATAGAAAGAGATAATGTTAAATATTAATTAAGAACAGAATGTGTTGAAATTACCAATAAACCAAAATGAGTGGTTACTCAATAAATATGTACGCTACTATAGCTCTTTTTTAATATTTATTGAAGGTATTGAATTAACTTACGATAAATGAGATAAATCATATTTAGTGGGCTTCCAAGCAAATAAATTATATCAAAATATTATAAACATATCATTTAAATACATTTTATCTAACTCGAGCTTTCATACCACAAGTCCTGGGTTGAATCCTCAGGTCAGGCAAGGTTGACTCAGCTTTTAATCCCTTTAATAGGTCGATTAAATGAGTACCAAGCATACTTGAGGATTAAACACTGAGGGTTCCGGCTTATCACCCACCTTCTCCCCCTGAACCCCAGAGCCCAAGATCACGAAAACTGAGATAGGCACAGTCGCACAGTAGCCCTACGAGTTGTACCTTGAATTGTTTTAAGAAAACAAGTATTTAGACTCAATTGCTACAAGAAAACTATCAGCAAAAAAATCCAATAATTACCCATTTTATGTCTCCTTCCAGTTTGTAACTAAGACTGCTGATGGTTAGTTCTAACATAGTAACAAGAAAAGTTGATATGCCCACTTGATACCATTTAGGGAAGGGTAAAAATGTAGTTGTAATAAGTAGGGTATAAGCTGAGAATCGAGGAGACGCTGGCGTACCGCTGATGAGGTTCAAGATGCTGCTGAAGCTCTCCGCTGTTACTGATAAGATGAGGAGTAATGAGGAGACAATGAATCTAGAACAAGCACTGAAAAACCATCTCTCTTGATAGCTGATGATGTAGAGGACAAGACTAAATGATGTTAAGACGATTCGGAATGAGACAGGAACTTTAAGTGACTGCAGACAGTTCTGGAATAGTTTATTAGAATTGTGGTTCATTTTTAGAATGCAAAGAAAGAAAGAAGAGGAGAATTTTAAGACTAGATACAGTTTGAGTTATTCTTAAGTATTACCATTATTTATGAGTTTATTATGTAGGACTTACGTCTGTGAAGAAACACATGAGTAGTATTGCTGAAATGCTTGATAGAATGTTAACTGTGAGTACGAGGATGAGCATGGCATGGTGAAGGCGAGACTGATATTTCTCAAATAAAGAATCTGCTTGCTTCACGCAAAACTGATCCTAAATAATTAAAAAAAAGAACTGATTTTAGAATTTTTTTTTTTTTTACACGAGCACAACATTTACTGAAAGTAATGTTGTTCTACACACTTGAAAACATGTTACGCGAAAAATCAAAATAGAATTAATTGATTTATTTGTGTTTTAGACTGATTAAAAAATCTGGAACAGCCGACTTCACTTTGCAATGAGCTTATAAGACTGACTGTAATAAGCCTAACAAATGACGTCAGCAGTTTAAAAGTAGCAGTGTTTCTTTATCAACCTACGACATATTTAAAAACGCATCAATATATGAAAGTATATAACTCCTCCTGTTCTCAGTCTAGAGTGTCATGGAGGTTATGACTCCGCAGTTTTGAGACCTACAGTATGGCAATGGTGGCAATGTGACTAGCATGTAGCACCAGTCGTCTTTACTTCCTAATATTATCTGGAATTCATCGATCTGGAGCTGAGTAGGCGTTAAGCCCCCATCGGGTACAGAACTCCGGTCCTGCTCAATGACAGTTATATACCTTAGCCTCTGTGCCATCACTGTTCAATGTTATTTATTTTACTTCGAGAAAAAAAAATATTTAATTTATTAAGCTATTAGAAAATAAAACTAATACTGTAAACTGGAAAAAAAGAAGCTACAATTCATATTTGCCGAATATAACCGATAATACCGATAATATCCAATTGCATATGGCCTCAAAAGGCCATATACAATTGGATATTATCGGTTACATATGTAAATATTTTTATTTCAATCGAATTACACTCATGACCATGAACCGAATTTTTTAAAAGCAAATTAAAAATCCAATTATATTCTAGTATATTCTATTTAACAATTTCCACCAAACTTTCTATTCATTTTTATGATTGTAGACTATTTTTAGTACGCGTATATTGGATGCATCATCAAAGACGAAAAGCAGATGTACATAAAAATAGAATTTTCTTGTAAAAAATGATTTGCAGTTTTACTCTGACGAATGATCGCATGAATAAGGAAAATTATTTGCGGTCTGTTTTTTGAAATACTCAGTGGATCGCAAATATTTGTAATGAACAAACCCATCAGAAGTTATAGTTATGATTATTTAAATTATTATCTATGGAAAGCAGAGTATTTTTCAGGAGTCGTCTCTTATTGAAGATATGAACTTCAAAATTAAAATATAAGAAACAAATTTCGTCGAATTGAAAAATAATAAAAAAATTTAAAATGTGAGTTTTTTTCAAACGAAACTTCAATTTTAGAATAAAAAATAAAATTTCACTTGCATATATTAAACTTTTTATTTATGTATCTTATGTAACCTATGTAACTTTTATTATGTATTATCTTATGTAACTTATGTAACTTTTATTATGTATCTTATGTAACTTTTTATTTATGTATTTTATGCATCATAAGCATTTGTGAATTTTATAACAAATAGCTTTTGCGAACGACGTTTTGAGTGAAATTTAACTGCATTTTCATTAGATGAAACTTTCCTGGTTTGGAGAAGTAAAATTTACTAACGTTTTCTGGTTAACCTTACAATTATACCTCTCTCTTCTATCGTGCAACTTTTGGTTTGTAATATGACTCATGTTCATTTGGTAGTGAGTATAACTTCGGTCAGAAAAAAGGGCTTATTCATTTTAACTATGCTGGTTTCTACATTCTTATTAAGCATTTCATTTTATCATGTTTATTAAAAGACTGTATTTAAATTAGATTTTAAACCGCAGTTAACATTTACTGAATGGCAGTGTAATTTTAAAGTCGATTCAGATGGCGTGAGAATTCGAATTTCAAGACAGGAGCTGGGAAAAAGTCGTTTGCGTAAGACATTTTGAATAATTTTTTTTTAAAGATTATGTACCACGGATTATGTACCATTGTCCTATGATATTTCTGTGACTTAGGAAATTTGTATCATAACTGCGACCGGCAAAAACAGGAAGCGAAGCGCGAAACTATGATAAACAGTGCAATAATCAAGATTAAAATCTGGACTCAGACGATATTAGTACTATGAATTAATTTTCAGAACTATTCCGATTTAACTCCATTTTCTGTAAAGTCATCTTGTTTTTATGTCGTAACTTGTGAGAAAAATCAATGCAAACCAAACATAGACATCATAAAAGCCCATACCTAAAAACATATTTTCGAGGAGCAACTCACTTTCTGGTCTACTTGAACAGAGAAAAATGTCTAATGAGTAACAAAAATGAGACAAAAGGTGTCCCGCTGAAATAAAGCCACATAGGCAGTCTCCAATTTGGCCACTGACTGAAACTGTTTCTTCTTTGTACATCTCCTTTGTACATCTTTTCTCCTTACTGAGGATAGCCCTTCACATTTTCTTGGAAATTTAGGTCATGAGAAAAAGCATGCCATTCATGATATGCACCCTATTATCCAAAAACCCCGACTTTAAAGATTTTTCAACCAACGTATATGAAGACATCTTGCTGGAAAATTTGACTTGGGTCAAAAATTTTGCTTTCAAATGCCAGTAAATTAGCTTCTAGCATTTTTTTGTTTTTTGTAATAGGTTGCTTTCGCTCTGCCTGGGAGGAAAGCCACGTTAAGCTAAACAATTTAGTCGAAGTCTTTTCCCACAACATTTATGAGCCCCCACATTACCGCCCATTTGGAAAAGATTTTCTCATCTGCCGTTTTATATATTCTGCAAGAAATATAGGCCATAAAAAAATAGCAGAAGTCTATGTTGAAAGCTATCCATAAATAAAGAGGAGTAGAAAATGAAAGTATTAGGATGACCCTGAAAGTTTTATGTGCTATTACAATGACGCTAGAAAAGAAGAGGATTTCTTCTTCATTATTCAACAAGGTGGATGCTCCTTTGTTGTGAGGGAAGGCTTCAGGTAACCTTAATCAACCCACTTCCCCAGGCTGCATAATGGCTGCAGATAATCAAATTCTAAAAATCTATTTATTACTATTTCTAGAGAGAACTGATTGTCCAAGCCGGATACTCTTTGACTGCCTTGGGTCCTCAGCAGCCAGAAAGTAGCTGCTTCAGTTTGTGTGTTCAGTTTGTGTGTTCAGTTTGTGTGTTCAGTTTGCCATCATTGAAACCTAGGATATTGCTAATGTACTCCAGGGTTTAGTGAATGGTACACAACAATAAAATCACGTATTTCCTGCAGCATATACACTTAGTGGATATATTAGTTATAATTAGAAGTATCTTTATTACTGCAGGACACATTTTTTTCGCTTTTTCTATTTAATAGATGTTTTTTCCCTGTTCAGGTAGAATGGAAAGTAAATTGCTTTTCGCAAATATGAGTTTATATATAGACTTTCTAAATATATATATATTTGCCTCTTTGGTTTTCTTTACATCAAGTTAATGCTCAAAATCACGAGTGCCTTATTTAAGTGGGACGCACTGTACGTTTCAAAAAAGTATATATTTATTAAAAATTTTGATCTGATTATGTTTGATAGATTCGTTGCCCACTTATTCCAATCTTGACAGTAGTTTTGACAAAAAAATTTCAAGCAGTAAATTGTCTGTAGTTAAAAGATTTATGCATAGTTTTGTTTTCATTTATCAGGTCATAGCGAAAGCGAATTTCAATTTAAAAACGGCTACACAAATATTTACAACAAATGCATTATTCATTTTTCCCCGATATTGCAAACAGTTAATTCCTCCTTTGCTATATTCAGTAGCATGCGACTCAAACAGTTTACTGATGTAAGTAATAATCCATTCAGGAATTTAATTAGAAAATTACTGACATTCTTAGCTCTGAAAAATATAAAATAATATAGGAATAAAACAAATTCTTTTGGCTAAACATATTGTTAATAATTCCCAAATAAACACTTCTAGGAAACCTGATAAGCGAAAAATTCTTTAGAAACTAAGGATATGGAAAAATTATTTAAAAAACAAAGCCATCCATTGCAACTCACAATAAGAGAGATCCATAATCTTTCACGTGTTGACGAATTGAAAAGTACCTGTCAATCAAGTTACAATTGAACATAAAATCACATGTCGCAGCGTGAAATTGACCTTCAAAAATTACTCCGATTCATTCAACATTGTTGATATCAATGAAAGCATTAACAATTGAGTTTTTTCCTAAAATCGCTATCATGAGTCACTGTCTTGTTCATTTGATGGACAATTAAATGATTTTCGTGGTTAATGTTCTTATCTGGAGGTATAACTATTATTAAAGTTCACCTAATCTGTATGAATCCACGTACATCATTAAGGATTTTAGCATATTTTTTATCTAGTTTAGTGCTATCATGATTTTATTTTATATTGCCATATAAAAGAAGACCTATAATTACAAATATTTATGAGCCTTAATTCCATTTACGATAAAAGTTACAAAAGTATAAACATTGACTGTGAGCCAGAAAAGTCATGACTAATTCCCTGTCATTGACAATGCAAATATTTTAAGTAATAATTGAATTTACATCTCTCCAAATGCTATTAAAATCAAAAACAATTGCCGTTTTATGTTTACGATAAAAATTAACGTTTTTAATGGTGTTTATGTTATTTTTTTGTATCTTTGATTTTAACTTTATTATTATTTAAAAAAAAATTCGTAATGACTCGTTTTTACGATTAATTTTCTATTTGTTTTCACCTCTGGTTGACTAAATATAATCCCATTAAAATAATTTAACTTAATGGTAGCAATGCTAATTGAAAAAAAATATCTTTAAAATTTAGAAACTCATTTTGAAATTTTTCTGATTTTTATGAATATTAATTCAGAAATTTCCCATTGTTAGAGCTGTCTTGAGCGTGTCACTATATTCAGTAAGTATATGAATTTTCAAATTTGACTATATTTACTTCGGAGCTATGTTTTTACACATTTTTGCTCAATTTTGAAAGACCCGATTTTACAGATTCTTGCAGCTATTTATTACAATAAACTAACTTTTCATTCAAAAAGTGTCCTGTTATGCCTTATTTTATTCCAAAAGAAAACTTAAATTGGACCAATAAGAAACTAGTAAAATAGAAAACGATTATAATCATTCGCGATTTTTCTAATGAAGAAAAGTTCTACATTGAAAATCGATCAGTTTTTCGGAAAGTTGTTTCACAGCTTTCTCAAAAAACTTTTCAATTAGAATTTTTTTTTTTTGACAAAATAAGGCAAGTTAAAACACTTTTTGAATTAAATAATTTTCTTAATATAATAATTATTATTATTTTTTGAAAAAGAAAAGAAAAGCTCTACAAAATTTGGAAGGTAATTTTATAATATTTTTTATCTTAAAAAATATGAACGAAGAGTTTTTGAAAAAGTAGACAACAGTCTTAAGAACTTTTTTTTTCTAGTCAGGACCTATTATATTTTATGTTGTTGCAAAAATATCTTACCCTGAGATATTTCCAAGACCATGTATCTTGACGCTGTGAGTCAATACTGCCGATTGAGGAATTGGTGATGAGGATAGAAGCGTCACTTCCACGTTCAAGACTCTTCCGAGCCAGGAGATCTAGTCCAGCCATCTCAGGTCTGCAAAGAAAAAAATTTCTTATTAGAAATCTGCAGTAATTATACAGAACTAACTTTTTTTTAAATAATTGTCTATTGTAATTCTTAATTTCAGAAAGAATAGAGACTGAGTATTTTTAATCCGGATAAGACTTTATGTGATATTGTATGAATAAAGGACTTATAATACGAAAAAAATATCGAACAACCATGAATAACTTTTGATTTAATGATCGGATCTTCCCGTTCTAGAACTCAATCTTAATGGTTCGAGGGGGTAACCTCAAACATGCTAACTAATTAGTGAAGATGATAATTTAAGTTAAGAAATCAGACAAAATAACGTATTTTCTCTGAAGAAATATACCGTTCGGATTTTGGAATTCAAAAATATATATGGGATAGCCGCAATCTGGGAAGTATGGTCTCATTAGTTTGGTCATAAGAGTTTTCCTAAGTTTGGACCACTAAATGTTAATTTTATTTTTTACGTATATCACCATAACTCGAGAACTTCTCAAGTGAATAAAAAAACTTTTGATGGCAATTATAAAATTCGCTTATCCAAAGATATAATACAAAAAATAACTTTTAGTCAATATTTATTATTTTTTGTCACATTATTAAATAATAGTCGAAAAAACTTTAAATTGTAAGATATACCATTTTTTCCATTAATTTAAGGAATGTAAGTTTGCATGGCGAAGTGCAAAATGCGAGCGAAATCAGTCGAACAATTCCTGAGAAATATAATTTTAAAAAAGTCGTATTTTTAAAATTCGATTTCTTTTCTTTTTTTGCGCACAGTGCAATATTGATTTTTTTTTATCCATTTTAAAAGGAAATTTTAAATAAGAAAATATTTTGCGTAAGCCAAATGTATCTTTTAAAACTGAATAAGTAAGTAATATTTTTTTCAAGGTCACTAAATATTATTTTCTTAATATTACTCGTACTTATGTAACGTGACTTTTACACGTTAAATACCCTATTCGTTTTCGAAATATTCACCTTGTGAGTAAACATATTGACATATCCGCAGTCACGCATCGTGGAATAGCGTCACAAATGACGATATAACATTCAAAATGAACTAAGAAAGCACACAATTTGCTCACGACGCTCTAATATATACCCGACTTTTCTTCATTATCGTCATTATACCTCAAAATTTTATGCCCTCTCCTTTTAATAACAACGTTTCTGTCCTAATTAAGGCAGTTCATGTGCAAACAGTATTTTGAAGTACATTTTTGTTCAAATCTTTTTTTAAAAAATCAGTTTTTAACGTTTCATTTAACATTAATGTTTTATTACCTAAATAATGCTAAAATATTGAAAGTAATTGCAAAGGATATTTAAAAGTATTTGTGGTGTTACATGCATTATTTTTACAATTAAAATAATTAAGAAAAAGATCTCAAATCACTGACGTCTTTAATTCAGAATTTTATCTTTCACATATTCTTGATATATCTTCATATGAGCAAAAACATATTAATCATCCTTCACTTAGCCTATTTGGTGATCAGGGATCACACAACGTATCACTTATCTCTTGATTTTAAACGTTATAGGCTATTTCAAACAAAATTTACTATTTGATGCATTTCATACTCAAGTATATCCCTATTGGTAATTAAACATTTTAGTACAAGTAGCTAATTTACATTCAGAATATACTAAGAGTGATTGTGTCCTTTTAGTATATGATATTCGAAACCTTATAAAAATGACAATAATGTACACACACTAGAGAACACCAATTATTATTTAAACCAGCAAAAAAAAAATAATAATAATAATCTTATTAAACATTAACAAATCACTCCGGAAAAAGGAAGAACTAGATACATTAAACTTGTTTAATTTGGGGGAAAATTGAGAGGAGTTGAAAATCGATTATATAAAAGTTTTAAAAAAAACACCCCGATTAAATTGGTTTTAATCCGTCTTCCTCACTACTGATCCGTGACACTTAATGTGCATAAAGTTTTTATTTCATTTTTGAAAAGGATTCTTAAATATACATTGAGGGTGATGATTATGAAGTTGTCCTCTTTTCTTCTGGCGGTTTCACTAAATATGACTCCTCAATTCAGCGTTGCAAAACGTGTTTGCTAAATTCTGACACATTTTGCCTTTTATGTAACCCAATGAGGTGAACCAGGTTTGAATCCCAGCAATGGCTGGCAAACACGAATTCCGCATCCAACTGGCACTGACCACGGTACTGAAATAAAATATCATCAGTGGTAGACGGATCATGGGTTAGAATCCTCTTGCCACCAGGCTAACCTTGGGAAGTTTTCGTGGTTTTCCTCTCCATGTAACGCAAATGCGGGATAGTTCCATCAAAAAGTCCCTCGCGAAGGCAAAATTTCTTCCAATACTTGATTCAGGAGTTCCCTTGTCTTCTGGATTAGGTTTGAAATAAGAAGGCTACGGAGTTGAATATCAGTAGTCGTAAATCCCAAACTTAGTCGGCTGTTCAATGACGTTTATAGATTATAAATAATATTTCTGAATACAGGATGTGAAATTTTTTTTTTATTAAAACTTTATAAAAATATAAAAATTTGCAAAATATAACAAAAAGTAATAAGAGTAGACACTTACTAATAAATAAATATAATTGTTTCCAAAGTGCAAATTTTTGCAACGATGCGGAGAAGGAAGCGCTTATTGAAATTTTCAGCAATGGGCCGCAGCAATACTGTATATATGAGCACGTTGTTTCAAAACCAAATTTTTTTTTTTGCTTACTTCTTTCAATTTTGTTAATGTTTCACTTATTTTAAATATATTTCAGTGATTGATTCAATAAGCCCTTTCGTTACTTTTAATTTTTGAATTTTTTACAAACTCTAATTTTATTCAAAAAAATTCCTTTTGAAAAGTATTTTTAGAGATTCATTTGTTCTTAAAAAAGTCATTAATAAGAATATCAAAAATTATAAGTCTTTTTTAATCAAAAATAAGACATTTAATTTTTTTTTTTTTTTAAATGAAGGAGCCGTTTTTACTTAATATCAAAATCAGCAAGATTCAAAATACTTTTTATTTTCATTTTCCTTAAAAATAAAAGGATTTGAAGATGAAAATTGCCTTAAAATAATCATGGATTTTTATACTTGAGTAAACGATTAAAATTATGTTATCAAATGGTTAGAAATAAAGAAAAATAAAGAATTTTTTGTTTTCATATTAAATTTTGGAGATTAAATCGAAATTTAAATCTGAAAGCCGCAGCTAAAAGTTTAGCTTTTTAAAATAAGACACCGTATGTTAGGCATTGAAAGAGTAGTAATTTATGAAGTATGAAAAGTTCTTAAACCTGTAATTACATAATTCATGAGAAAAACTTCTTCCTTAAACAAAAACAAAAATAATAATATACACAATACAGTATTTTGTGTAGCAGGGTAAATGAACTCGTAAAAAGGCTTAAAAGCGTTGGCGAATTTAAATATACTTTTCCATTGAACACGAAAAAATACTTATCCATGCTTTCAGATTAAATTTATTCCGTTCGAAATATATTTCATATGATATGATAAAATAACTTATATAGTACGACCTATTGTTTCAATTGAAAAACTGTTATTTTTGTTATTCGTAAAGTAAATAAATGAGTTAAAAATAAAATGCTTATATATAAAAATGAATTAAAATATTGAGCAAATTTTAAAAATGTTTGCTGTGTGGTTTTAAAATTAGTTTATTGGACACGTTTTTTATCGTAATCGAAATGTGTCTGACACATTTGCCTTTCGGTAAAAATCAAAAAGAAATTTCATTACATTTTGTTTTTAGAGGGGAAATATTTATTTAAGAAATTGTTTAATATGCATCCTATTATATAGTCACAATAAAATTGATGCATATTTTTGAAATATAAAATTATTTCAAAAATATGCATAAAGATTTGTTTTAATTAGCTCTAGCATTCGATGGTGCTTACATATTATAGATCAACATTGCGCAAAAAAAAAAAAAAAAAAAAAAAAAAAGATTCAATCGTAATAATTTTTGACCTCATGATCGGATTTAACCATATTAAGACTCAATCTTAATGCTTCAGGGTGGTGGCAACAAATATGCTAATTAATTAGTGCAGACAATATCATAAGCTACGAAATCAAGCAAACACATAAAAAAAGAAAAAAATCAAGAAAAGCACTGTATTTTTTCCAACGGAATTGAATTTCTGACCACAAACATTTAAGGGGTAGCCACAATCTGGGAAATACGATCTCAGTTCTTTGGTCAAAAGTGTGGTCGAAAGTTTGAACCTCTAAAAGTAAACTTTTTGCATAGTTTGCCATATCTCGAAAACTTTTTAAGCCATTGGAAATATTTTTGAACATCCTCATAAAATCTATTTATCTAAAGATAATTCCATGCAAAAATAGTTTATAATAATAATTTATAATTTTTTATTATTTTATTTATTAATAATTGAAAATTTTTCAAATTGAAGGTATGCGAATTTTTCACATCATTTTGGACTGAAATTTTATATGGCACAATACAAAATTTGAATGAAATCGGTAGAATAGTTTCTGATAAATCAAATTTGAAAAAAATTTCATAGTTAAAAATTCGATTTCTCAGGAATTATTCGGCCTATTTCACTCAGATATTTTGCCTCCGTATAAAATTGCTTTTTTAAAATGAAGTAAAATTTTTTATACCTCAAAATTAAAAAAAAACTTCCGACCCCTTTTTAAATAAAATAATAAAAAAAAATTATTAAATATTATTTTTTGCATATATTATCTTTGGGTGAACGAATTTATAATTCTGTGCAAAAAAATTTCTGATTGTTTAGTTTTTGAGATGAGTCGAAATACGCAAAATTTACAATAAGGAAAAAATAAAATTAACATTAAGGAAACCAAATTTTTGACAGCTATTCTTCCTAAACTAGTGTTTCCCAATGTGTGGTACGAGTACCCCCGGAACAGTTTAGCGGGGGTACTCGTTTTTATGCGAAATATCTTGGAACAAACGGAAATTTCAAGAAATTTTATTTAAAAACAAAGCTAACCATGAAAACTCTATAACCCCATTTTTTGCAGAGTTAACCGTTAATACTTAGTGGTGTCAACAGCCAGTTGTGATTTTGAACTTTTGTGCAAATTTTTTTATAGTAAAGGCTTTAATAAATTTTACTTATTTTGATTATTTTTATAAAATATAATTTTTATCCCTAACATAGAGTTTTTTTACCAAAATTTAAGAATTTTTTACCAAAACTTTGTACCAAAAAAGATAAAATAAACATATTAAAAAAAATCCATTCATTTTTCATTAGTGGTACACAGCGTTACGAAAAATTTAGAAAGGATACGCAAAAGTCATGAGTTTGAGAATCACTGTCCTAAACTATTGCAGCCATTATTTTCACATTGCAACTATTTTGAGGGTCCAGAATCCAAATCCGTCGAAAAAAATGCATGTTTATTCAGAAAATCACGTTTTTGTGTCTAATTTCGCAACTTATGTTATCATCTGCACTTATTAATTAACACATTTGAGGTCACTTCTTGGAACCATTAAGATTGAGTCCTAGAGTGTAAAAATCCGGTCATTAGATCAAAAGTTATTCAGAGTGTTTCGGAAATTTTTTTGAGCACTGTTCTCTATTTGATGCGAGCACTGTCTCACTGTTGAGCACTGTGATGTCTGTGATTATTAAAAGTAAAACAAAATAATAATAAAAATATAATGCAGCAATGGAACTTTTTAAGTACTAAAAAAATAGATGACATATACTTTTCATTACCAAATATTTTGTAAAGAGCTTTACAAATGATTTATGCATATGGAAGAAAAGTATTAAATAACGTAACAGTTAATAGTAAAAAAAACAATAACAGGTTTTGTAACCGTTATGTTCGATTTCTTATTTTTGAGACTTTCACTAATTATCTTGAAATCAAATCTTTACATTTTAAATCATCTTTATTATCAGTTCTGCATTAAAAAAAATAACTGAATTTATGTGACAACAAGATTTTTTTTAGTTCAAGAATAAGACCATTGGTCGCAGTAAATAAATAAATAAATTAGAAAAACTTATCGTTTCGCAAAATACATCTATTTAAACGAAAAAGGGAAATCAAATAAAAAAAGAAATTCGTTTTCAGTAATTTTAAAATTGATAATTTTATATTGAATTGAATATTTTTGAAGAAAGAATAATTTTACGCGAAATTTCTATTAATTTAGGAAAATTTAAAAGCAAACTTTAATTTATTTCTCTCTAACATAATTTAAAAAACATAACATAATTTTAAAAAAATTGTATATGATAAACAAAAACAGCATACATACAAATCGGCAATGGCCAATTGCCGGCTCTTGATTTCGCTCCAAGATATCCAGCGGAATTCACCGACGATAAATAACGTATTTTCGAACAATTCACTACAATGGAGAGTTTGATTTTTGTTGAATTACGAAATTATTATCTTACTTTCGATAACACCACTGTTTCCCGAACGAATGCAAACAAAAGAGGTGATACGCTCATTATGTATATGACCTAGGCACTTCTAGTTGGTGCATCTAGTTTCTTAATAGCTTCCTTTTGATACATATCTTATGTGAATGTTATCGTTGATATCTTATGTTGGAAAATGTCTTAGATTTTACATTTATTTAAACTGCTACACTTCCGATTGTTCATCTACATCACAATCCAGATATCATAGTTTCGATTATTCACATCAAATACGTGGATCAATGAAATATTGTCTAAAGGCTACCGTACAGCTTTTCTTGAAAGTACATTTTAATTCGAAGTATAATTACTCATCTTAAAATTTAAAAGTACGTTTGGAATATTATCGATTTTATAAATCAATTAGCTGAATACCCGTTCTACGTGAGGGGTAAATTAAGAACCCTTGGTGTCAATAATAGCATTGCGATTTTTGTATGTTTCTCCTATGCGAATTAGTACCACTTTCCCACTAATTTTGCCTTTAAATATTTAACTAATTTTTTTTTTCATTTCAAGTTGCTTTGATTCAGTTGTGGTGGTTCAGGGGATAGAGTGCTCGCCTCCCAATGCGGTAACCCAGGTTCGAATACCAGCGATAGCTGGTTGATACAAATAACGCACCCGGCTCATACCGACCACAGCGCTAACATAAAGTATCCTCAGTGATAGACGGATCATGGGTTAGAGTCCCTTTTCCGTCAGGCTAACCATGGGAGGTTTTCGCGATTGTCCTCTCCTTGAAAGGCAAATGCGGGTTAGTTTCCACAAAAAAGTCCTCCACGATGGCAAAATTTCTCTCAATACCTGATCCAGGAGGTCCCTTGTCTTCTGGATTGGGTTCAAAATTAAAAAGCTGAAATTATCTTTGAAGAAAATGAATGAATGTTTAAATGTATGTAAATCTATGTAATGTACGCTCAAAACTACCTGAGAGAGGTAAAATTCATCATGTTTACTAGTTTTATGGAAACAACAAAAATACTGTAATTTTTACTGTAGCCCTTTAATAATGATAATAAACCAAATTAAAATATAGTTTTATTAGTAAGCTGGAAACCTCGCTTTTTATTGGTTTTCTAGATAAAATATGAATGCATTTATAAGAAGCTGAATTAACTACAAATACTATCCGTACCTTAACAATCAATTACAAAAAATAATAAAAATGTAGCAACATGATTAAATATTTAATTCTGAGAAATAACGAAACAGAAATGGGCAAAAATTAGCTTGAAAGAAAGCTTTAAACCTCAAGGAAGGAAATTTTTAATTAACAACATATATTCATCAATAGATGAAATATCGTGCCAACAGTAAATGCATAAAACAATAATTGTAAAAATTCGTTTATCATCTGCCACAAGATGTTAGTCACAGAAAAGAGTTTAAATATCTAAATTCGCGAAAATAATTGTAGAATATCGTCGAGTAAGGTATCAAACTGTGTTGAAATTTAATTTAATTTTAAACTACAAAAACAGCTTTATTGAATCCGTGATGGATAGAAAAAGAAATAGAAAAGTGGAAGGCAATAAAAGAAAAGAAAATAAGCAGAAATATGAAGAAAAGTTACAACAAAAATTTCTGGAACCAACGCATGTCTTGTTCTAGAATAATAAAACATAACAAACTATAAATTTGGTGATGAGTTTAAACTTTTGGAAAACACCTCCACGTGCCTTTCCGAAATAGAGGCGGACCTTGTAATTGTTTGTTGCCCTTCTTTTGACCCTTTGACGCAGATGGTGCACCGGTTTCCTTTATATATATATTTTTTTGACGCTCTAATTACAAGCAAAAATATATTTTGGCATTTTTTAATCATAAAAAATAGTCTAATAGGTTACTAAAAAATATATTTGTACTGAAGTTATATTTGTACTAAAGTGTAAAATCCAAAAAAGGTAAAAAAAATTTCCATTGACGTTTAAAAATTTATCAATAAATAATTTTGCGAATTAATGAAATTTCAATGATGAATAAATTCTCTAAGATCTAAATAAATAGCAGCAAATAAGTGCAAATTCAAAAAATTATTTTTTGGAAGTGAGCGCTATCTGGAAGATTTTACTTTTAATGCAGAAAAGACATCGATGTTTCAGGCTGTATTTCATAACCATAAATTATTTAGATGCTAGATATAAAATTTTTCACTCTTTTTGACCAAAATTGATACAAAATAATGAAAAAAGCATGAAAAATATTTTTTTATGAAAATTCTGCGTTGAAGGGTTAATAAGATTACAAACAATACTTATATTATAAGAGTAAGAAATTACAAGCAATTATAAGAATATAAGTAATACTATTACCTAGTGGTGGAATATTGCACATCGTAGTAATGCCTAAAGTTTAGATTTGTCACGCGTATAGTTAATGTGAAAGGTCATCGTAAGTTTAATAAATGCATACACTCACTGTAACAATGAAATGTATTTCTGTTTGATTAGGCTTCAATTGATTTGACTTTAGTGAAACTGCGGATGGGGATAGACAATCTTATCAATTTTGCAGACATCGGAAGAGCACCTTTTTTAAATCTGATATCAAATCTTCAATTTTTAAGGAGAATGAAAATGATAAATTCGAAATTTTAAAAAAGGCAGGCATTGTTCAAAAGTAAAAAAAAAAAAAAAGTTTAAGGCTCTTATCTTTTAGTTGAAAATAAAGTAGAAATAAAAAAATTACATCAATGCTAAAACTTGTGGGGAAAAAACTGGCAAAAGAAGTTATACATATGGATTTAATGAAAAATGTGTTTTGAACAAAAAAATAATATTAATAATAAGTCAAACCTAAAAGTTTATATATTTTTTTGAGTTTTCAGGCTATATTTAGATCAGACTCACATATCTAGATCAAGCTGAACTAAACTCAGTGGCGCGACAGCCCATAGAGGGCCAAGGCCTACTGTGCCCATCTCAGTCTTCTTGACCTAGGGCACTGGGGTGCAGGATCAGATGCTCCGCTTAGGTGGTCAGCCAAACGCGAAACCCCCAGTGTTTAGTTCCCAAGCATGCTTGGTACTCATTTATCGACCCACTGAAGGGATGAAAGGCTGAGTCAACCTTGCCCGGCCCGAAGATCGAACCCAGGACCTGTGGCGCGAAGTGCTACCACTCAGCTACCGAGCGTCATCTAGATTAAGCTAAGGAAACTAAAAAGAAAATATTTTGTCTGTTGTTAAATACTAAGTATTAAGGGAATCGTCTTACATTTGAAAGATCTTTATCAGACAAATTTGAAAATATTAATACCTGTTAGACATAAATTACAAATTTATCTCTACACTGTGAATACTTGACGGAACGGAATTTTTATAGTAGCTGTGCTACACTTAACAATTTTGCGAGTAAACATACTTCAAACAATTTTCATAATGTTCCATTATTTTGTAGAGAACTGATAAAATTTAGCTTAGAAATTAAAATCGCACTACAATAAGTTCATGTCTAGGAACATTACGGTATTGTGCTTCAAATAAATACCAATTTAAAGCTTCTTTCATTTTAAAAATAAAAAATAAAAATAAAATTCATTAACATACCAGTTTATAAGTAATTGAATACGTAAGTAATTTTGGAAAATCTGGAAATAAAGCTTTTAAAATTTTGGGTGTTGGCCCAGCACCTAAGTTTGCTCTCAACATCTTGAAACATTGGAGTCATCCTGAAACATTGGAGTTACTTTTTAAAGACTAAAGAGAAAAATCGCAATTACTTTTCATTATCGTATGCGCTTATCATTTTCATAACTTTATTTCATGTTGATATTTTGCACCGTCACGATAATTAGTAGAAAGTACAGGGGCTAAAGATGAACAAAACTTAACTTGACAGTCATGAGTAACTGTTAGAAACATACAGAAGTTATAAAAATAGAATCGCTAAAAATGATTCAACAATCGAGATTCGAGCGATTAACCGATAATTTATGAAAGTTCATTTTATGAGAAACTAGGCACAGATTGGCCTTAAGTTATACTTCATATTGTTCATGATCTTAAAATTTTCTCCGTAACTTCATGACTCTTGAAAATGAAGGAATTTACCTCGATAAATCCAAAAATGATTGCGTAAATTCAACTCAAATGTCATTTTGTTACCTTTTGGAATGTTTAAAAAGTTTCAAAATCTTCCAGAAACGTTTCTATTTAGTTCTTAAAGGGACAAAACTCAATACAAAATGTCTGTTCCTTTGTAAGATCTATCGAAACCTGCCATTTATGTTCCAAAATGCTTCAACTGTCTTTAAAAAGAACATCAAAAACTTTTGATTTATGTTACTTTAAGGTTTTATCGCAGAACATTTCATAAAGCAGGGACAATTAATGTTATATTTTTGATATTTTTAGAATATAAACAACTAAACATGTTTTTCGTAATTAATTTTAAAAACCTTTTTTTTAAATGAATAAAAACTAACGAATAAATCAAATGAATAAACCAAATCTAACACAAGTGTTATTATTTCCCAGTGTGGTTTTTAAAAGTTCTGCAATGTTTCGAATCAACCAAGAATAAATACACACTTATATAATTACTATGATAAACATATTAAAGATAAGTGTCATGGGTAACTGTTACAAATATAGAACAGTTATAAAAATAGAATATTAATTGCTAGAAATGATGCAACATTGAACGTTAAAGTTATTAACCGAAAATTTATGAAAGTCTACTTTATGAGAGGCAAGTCATAAATCTTAGTAGTCGTCTGACAAAATCTTCAAGAAAAAAGATTGGTCAAGGTAAAGATTTTTTATTATAATAAATATAAATACTCATTGTTACTTAATTGTTTAGCGCATTTGCATAATTTATTTTTGTTGTTTAGAAACTGTGAAACATTTAATTTCACTAAATGCGAGTTTTATTTAAGTTTAGATTTGAGTGTTCGAAACATATTAACTTTTTTCAATAAAAAAAAATATTTCGCAATAAAATGTTCATTAAAATATAAAATTTGGGTCCCAATACAAAAACTTGTCGAAAATTTGATTTTCTCAGTAAATATTCACAAATTTATCCTTAAAACAAATAATTTATTAAAATTTATAATATATTATATGATTTGAAATTTTATTCAAATCATTGAAATTTCAATTTTTGTTACCTTTTGGAGTGGTTTAAAAGTTTCAAAAACTTTTCTATTTAGTTTCCCGCTAAACCAAAGGCATTTCTCTTTAGTTTCTAAAAGGGACAAATTTTCAAAAAACTTTTTTCGTTTTCCATGGTTTATCGAAACTTGCCATACATGTGCTAAAACATTTAAACTGTCTTTACAATTTAACGTAAAAACTCTTTATTTACGTTATCCCCAGGTTACATCATAGAAACATATTAAAAAGCATGGATTGTTATGTTTTTGAAATTTTTGGAACACAAACAAAATGTTTTTCGCAATTAGTTCTCAAGATACGTTTTACGAATGAAACAACTATTAACACAAGTGCTATTTTAAAAGTTCTGCGATGTTTGGATTCGGCTAAGTATAAATAGGCTCTTTAATAATAACTTTGATAAACATATAAAAGACAAAAACTTCATATTTGAAATTGTGGCCGATGTCCTTAGTTGATAAAATTGATTAACACAGCTGAAAAACCACAAATATATATAATGGTCAAATAGAAGTTATCTTTAAGTACCTGTAAATTACTTAATTTTTTTTGTATCCGCAAAATATTTTTCTTTCAAATGCCATACCCTTACATTCTAAAAATTGATACGTAAGTTTTCGTCAGTCTAGAATTGAGTTAAATGAATTTATGTTTCAAAGTATGAAGTTTTTTCACGAATACTTTTTTAATAAAACTTTTATTTAAGTTTTAATAAGTTTTCAATAATTAATAATATTAAATAAATTTAAAACTCTCCACAATTGAATTGAAAATTTTTTGAAGAAAATATTACATTTGGAAATATTCTAAAGCTTTTAGTAGATTAGATTATTAAATCAGAAGTTATCGAGGAAAAATAGATCCAATCCGAAGGGGTTACATTTAAAGCATTTGTAAAGTTCTATGAATTTTAGCTCAATAAGATATAATGATATGTTTTTAAACTGTTTTGGGCATCCTACCATAAAAATGACTAAAATCAACATTAAAAACACAACTGTACTTAAAACTTTACATAACATACAATTAATAAAAAAAATATAATTTATTTACTTTTTTTAATGAACAGTTTCAAATTTTTTTTCCTTCTTACTATAGCCAGAAAATTGAATGAATGAAATGATAGCGTAAATCCAGAAGGGTTGTTTATCTGATTAAGTTTTGTTTCTGTAGATACGACTACAGTTAAATGACTCAAATTTATTAATTGCAGTTACAATGCAGACATAAAAAATATCCTTAAAATAATCATTTAGTTTTATAAATAAATCTGAAGTTAATGATTAGAAAAAAGTCAGATAAATACTGAATGAAAAATACCGTTAAGGCTCATGCAGTTATCACTTTCACTTTCGGGTAGTGATAATGAAGTGAAACTTAACTTTAAAACTTTCTTAAGTCTTTACAAAAAAAAAAAAAAAAAAACGGATATTTTTTTGAAAAATAATAATTAATGAAAGAAAATATTATTTATTTCAAGAATTGTTTAAAAGCTATTTTGCAGGATTTTAAATTGCTAAAAATGAATATTATACAGAATTTTTTATGTTTATTGATGTTTTTTTTATTTTCAATATTTCATTATATGTACGGATGCCAAAAGCTTAATTTTTGATCAGTACGATATTAATTATTACACTTGATTAATTACATGCAAATAAAAATGTCCTTTATACAAAAATTGTACGTATTTTTCAAAACTTTTGATTACAAATAAGATCTAAAACAAATTTTAATTGTAATAAATTATTTTATTTTTTAATTGCAAATACATCTTTAAATTATTCGATGTACAAAAAATATTTTAGATGAATTTAAAGTAGCATTTGTTTAAAATTTCATTCGTACTTTAAATTTCAAACAAAATTTTTATGAAGTTAAATTATTTTTAATAGATTGTGTCGAAAGGAAACTTTTTTGGAGTTTTTTCAAAGTGATGTAAATTATAAAAGCGCATTTTAAGTAATGTTTCCTTAATTTTTAAATATTGCTTTTGAACTTAATTCATCAGATATCTTGTAAAAATGATGTCAAAAGAATGCTGTCAAAAGAATCTAAAAAGAAACATAAATAATAAAAATTTATCGGCCGATTCAATCTTGAAAATGAGTGATAAAATAAATGAATTCGTATATTAATGAGAAAAAAAGCGATTAAAAGAATTAAATAATCAACCTATAAGCTTTAGCTGATTTTTTCCCTTAAATTATTAAGATTTCACCTAAAATGTTTATGTATTAAGCTTTGATAAGCATGTAATGATAAAAAGATGAAAACTAATACTGATACTTTTCTATAAAAAATATTAGTGGTAGGTTTTTGCTAAAATAAAATTGTTAGAAGCAAATGAAATGCAGTGCATACAAATAAAGAAAGTTACATAATTGTAGTAGAAACTGCTGTTGTAAAAAGTATTTAAATGCTCAGAAAACTAAAATAAAGCACAAAAAAGCGAAATAATTTTAAAATATCAAAATATTGATTGTTTTAATACATGATACCATGGTACTTTATTATTCATAATTTAAATACATATTTGTAATGCACAAATCGCAACTTTATAAAGAAGTAATAAAAAAGAGCAACCTATAACCTTTGGAGCTGATTTTTCGCGAATTCATACAAATACCACTTAGCAAGCTTATGTTATAAACTCTTTTTTTTAAAATTAAACTTAATTTTAAATAAAAATCGCATAATAAATACATATATGCCCTGAATTAGAAGTATATACAATAAATTTAAAAATAAGCAGAAATAATTACAAAAATCAACTTAATTTAGTTACTTATTATAAAGTTTAACGCCATAAAATAAAAGTAACATCGTAGAATCTATTTAGGTATAATTAATTTTTACATTGGAAGCATTAAAACTGATTTGAAAGCATTTCAATGGAAAATATTAAAACGGAATATAATAGAAATAAGAGTAAATATTTTAAAAACAAATGAATGGCTTAAAGCCATTCTTTGCTGCAATGAAACTTGTACTTACTGAAATACAAATAGGAACAAAGTAAGGAACGAAAATAATTCAGAAACATCACTGATTAATATAAACTTGATATATTAATAAAATAAATAAATGAAGATCCCATGTTTAGTGTAATGTATTTAGAAACAATGCATGTAATATCTGCATTAAATGTCTTATTATTTCACCAGCTCATAAAAATAATACAAATAATTTCTCTTGAGTTAAAACAATGGCAACATAAAAGAGTCATGAAATGAGATTGCAAATAATTCTGATAACAACATTCAAATTTAAAAAAAAATATTATTATATCATAGAATGAGCCATAATACATAATATTTTATAACACTTTTTGTTATTGTTAAAGTTGAATGACACATCAAGCACCCTGCAAAAGAATAATAATTTTGCATAGAATACATTTCTTCTCGCTCCTCATGCGAAAAAACTCGCCAAGTTTATGATGATAATATTCACAGAAAGCAAAAAATATTAGCTGTTATCAAATAGCACGACTGAAAAAAAACCCGACATTAATAATAAAAAAATATGTAAAAAGCATTTATATTACGCAGGCACATTTGAGTCATATTTATGATGTAAATTTTACCGTGAAAATAATTTTCTTTTTACAGTATTTCACTCTTTGAGTGCGCATCATAAAAAAAATAGTAGCTTGTCTTGAAATTCTCTGCATTCTTTTGAAATGTTATGATATTTTAATATTAGTCATGCATTTTAAGAAACATTGTTGAATTTAAATTTCTTCGAATATATTATTTTTATTTTAAAATAATATATTCTTCGAATATGCTATTTTTATTTCTTTTTATATATTCTTTTTATTTATTGTATATGTAAAGTGGTCGTACAACAGAATATGAATTGTTTGCCTTACAATTCCTTTTGAAGTTAGATGTTTTACCATTTAGCAAACGGCACGAATTTCAAAATATTTTTACATTTTAAATTTAGGAAAACCCAATAGTTATTAAAATTTTAAATCAAAGCAAAATAAAATGCTGCTGTTTGTGTGCTAATGATTGAAAAGATTAAATCTGTCTTAATAAAATAGAACCCACTAATAAAATGGAAAATAAATAAAGTACTGCCTCTGCATAAGAGTTTTTTTTGAAGTGATATGAGTTGTCTTAACATGTCGTAATAGGACATTCTCGGGGATAGTTTTCATGCAATTTTAATCCCGATGATGTGCCTTTAACTCTCATAAAAATTTATCGCAATATTTACGTGAAAGCTTGCTATATGTAATGACTTTAAACTTGTACGTTTCAATATAAAATTGACTAAAAATGTCATTTAAAAATTATCTGTAATTTTACTAACAAAATTAAATTCAGATTTGAAATCCCCACACCCGAATAAAGCAAGATCAAATTTTTGTACACATTTGTATAAATGCAACAAAAAAATTGTTCCTCTGTGTTATTATTGCGTTTGTAGAATGCCCTTTTACTTTTGTGTTTTGTCACTTTAAATTGCTGTATATGTATAGGAGCAGTTCTGTGTTTTTATTATATACAAAATTAATAACTTTTGTTTTAAATTTGGGCGAGATAAAGCGTTTGGAGAGGGATGATGTTTTCCACACTAGGGAGCGCTGCAACTTGACTGCCTAATACTTCCGAGTTACTGTTTTCAGTGCGTATTGAAGCCATTTAGTTTGTGGCGTAACTACCACTACGAATATTAAATGCCAATTCATTAGTATATAAGTCATGTTAACTTGATTCTATCAAGAGACCCCTTGTGGGTCTGATCAGGGTGAGATAAATCCACTACCACTACGAATATTAAATACCAATTCATTAGTATATAAGTCATGTAAACTTGATTCTATCAAGAGACCCCTTGTGGGTCTGATCAGGGAGAGATAAATCCGACACGAGTGATAATAACCAGAACGGGCGGGTCTCTGCTTTAACAGCGGTATACTTTTTTGTTAATGAAATTTTTTATGATCTTGTCGTTTTTCATCTTGATTTTTGCTAACTCTTCTCATATTTTGTACATAGTTATTCTTCTTGTAAATATTGTTCCCCTATTATGTATTGCAATTTTCTATACATTCAATTATTTGTTTCTTATTACCATGGCAGAATGCCATTCTTTTTTCTTTACCTTAACATGTGCCATTTAATTGTTGCATCTCATGTAATCTGTCTATTGTTTTTTGCTTAAGTTCTCATTACAGGATGAATGGGGAAAGGGCGATTATTGGCCTCAGGAGCCCAGCTAGACTAAACAGACCAGATCTATCTAGAGGTACCTTTTGATAGATGAAGGTTGACATAGTCGATAATTGAGAATCCCCTCATTGGTGACCTCCGGACGTGATATGAACTCGTCAATATTGATGGATGATCCACATTAAATAGTCGATTTATATTTCCCCACAAGATCACAACGTGAAGAGTTTGTTTTGAGACTCTCTTGAGTAGTATTTCTTGTATACACGAATTTATTACCTGATTTATTGTGTTTAAAAGAAGAATCGTCATTTGACGAATTGTCATTCAAGAATTGTCTTTGAAAAGGAATCGTTATAAGACACTTCTTACCTTGTTAATAATATACCAACTTCCAAATTTAAACCTAAATGATAATTTGTAAAATGAACTTAATCCCGTTACTCGAACAATATGCTAACGCTAATGTATGATGGTGCACGGCTTGCACCAAGAGCAAACAGTAATAAACAAGCAAAAAAAGGCCAAATCAGAACTGCCAAAAAAGCAAGCTCGTTCTAAAACTGAGCAACAATGTCACTTTTTTTTAACAATACATCTCTAAATAGCTAAAACAAATTTTCACTTTATGCTCACCAGAATTAATTAATATCTTATGAAATACAGCAGATTTGAGTTTAGAATTTATATCATTTATTTCCTTTATTTAAAAAAAAATTATCGGTCTGATAATATCGTCTTGCACAATAAACTGTAGTAAGCAGTTGCATACTTTGTAACCGGAAATAAAGAAGGTCAAGAGCTCAAGATTGTTGTTGTCTACACTTACATTGAAAATACCATCGATAGTGTAAAACTGCTGTTAAAGCCACGGTAGCGGCTTGAAGACCACCCAATTTCAGTTTCACTGGAAAGTAAAGGCGGTTAGTATTTTAATGCTGATCACATTGTCTCGATCACATCCGTTAAAAATTGTGACTGTTTTTTAAGGTTCGCGTAAACAAGATAAATTTTTCATGGGAGTGTAAACAATTCGCCTTCGCTTATTTTACCGAAATCCCATAGCAATGTTTTTTTTTTTGGTATTCTAAAAGCTTCAATGTCAAGAGTAGGTTGTTATATTACTGAGTTCAAGCATTTTACGAGTTTACTGTGATAAGTGAGTAAATTACTGTGATAATTTGTTTGAAAAGCATCATTTGAGATAATATAGCATTTCAGTGAGTTATTTTCCCGAAATTATATTTGTTTGTGCGGAAAGATCATTATAGACAATGTCAACTTTCATCTATCAAAAGGTACCTCAAGATTAAATCAAGTTAGCATGTCTTATATACTAAAGAATTGATGCTTAATAATTGCAGTGGTAGTTACGCCACAATACTCCCCCACCAGAATTTTATCAGGGATGGAATTCGATGAACGTATACCCCTAGTTGCTGTATTTGTGAAAGACCGGGAGAGCTGGATTAAGGTCACCGGGTTTTGAGCTTTAGCCATGAGAGCTGTATTAAGTTCATTATTAAGCGTGAGGACTCTCCTGTGTTGCTATTAGCAGTCGAGTGTCTGCAGGATTTTCTTGAGTGTAAATGAGGAAACAACAGCGCGAGGTGGACGATGACGCAGTCACAAATAGCAAGTCAACTATTCAATGTGGACCCTACATCGAAGTAGTCGCGATCATATCACGTCCGGGTCATCAATGTGGGGAAAGACCATTAGACAATGCCAACCTTCATCTATCAAAAGGTACCTCAAGATTGAATCACGTTAGCATGTCTTATATACTAGTGAATTGATGCTTAATAATCGTAGTGGTAGTTACTCCACATGTTAAGTGTCTATCGTCTATTCATCTTTGTTCGTTTAGTATTCTGTGTTTGTCGACAACTAAAGTGATTTGTGATTACCTCTTGATATTCTGATTTGATATCTATCTAATTTAGGAACAACATCCTTGGTCTCGGAACTGCGAAACCTTAACCTCCTTGACGCTCTTGACCAAGAACAAACTGTAGCGGAAGTGCTTTACTTAAATACATTTTTTTAAATGTGCTTTAGTTGAGAAACAGTTAATTAAAAAAAAAGATTTCACATAGAAAGATAGATATTTTTATTTAGGAATTTTTTTATTAACTGTAAAACCAACGCTTATTTATTGAGTAAAAACTTCTTAATGAAAGTAAAAAAAAGACAGTAAAAGCTGGAAAACCTCATAAATTACAGCTGTCACCAAACATTAATCAGTGGAGAAAATACACCTCATTCTAATTTATTACACCGGTTTTTATTGGCGAGAACAATCACACGAATAAAGAATAATATCTCATCTTGATGGCCAAAGGTATCATTTATTTCAATTTAAATACACTTATCCGTTTGTTTTCTCACAGCTAATAAATACAGATGGCATTTTGGTGAGTGACCGCTTTAAGATCTAATGCTGGCATAGGTGAATGAACAACCTAGACCTAAATCCGGACCCTTGAACAGAGAAGTCTAGTAAACGAGCCTCTTCGTGTTGAATAAAAGATAATAAAATATCATAAGCTAGGTAAACGGTAAAAGTTTACTTTCTCTCAAGATGTGACCCAAATGTTCTCTTGCAAGAACTTATGGAATGTGATGACTGGCGACTGTGACTCCAAACAACGTGAGAAAAACACCACTTATAGAGCTTTGATTGTTTGTAATGCGTCGTCTAGGAACAAATTAAATGTCTGTAGTATTCGTAATAAAGATAACTAATATATTTTATTGATGAAAAAGTACGAAAAAATGCATTTGTATTAATACATTGTAAGCGAATAAATTTTTATTGGTACACTTAAATTTAATGTTTAGTAAACACAATGGAAATTTGTCGAAACTGTTGAAGTTTTTGAAATTAGGGGTACACCCCAATGCAATTTCTGAAAAGAATTGTTATTATTTACTTTGACGGAATACACATTTTTGAACTATGTACTAAAAGTTTAAAATGGATTTTCGCATGAGTAGTAGAAAATACATTGCATCTTTTTACTTTAATTTTATAGAAAGATGTATAGTATTGTATGAATGCAAATGTGTTCTATTAAAAGGTGCATTGTGAAGATGCATATCTTTTTAAAAAGCTATTTCTGAAAACATTGTTTTATAAACTCCTTAAATTTTCATCCGATTTATGAGGTAGTAAATATTTCGATTTTTATACAGTTCACTTAAAATTTTAAAACCACGTGTAAAATTAATAAAGTTTTAGTTGAAAAAATAACTTATTCAAGTATATATTAAGTAGATAAGTATATACTTTTCGCTGAGTATGGAACAAATTCATGGTTGGGGAATATTTTCAAAACTAGTGATTTTAACAAAATACCCTTGAATATATTACTGAATTCTCGCCAACTAGGTGATGAATTGCTAGTCATTTTCTCTTATTTATTGTAAATATGTAATGTTTAAAAGCAAGTTTGGTACGTCACACAATTTTGAAGCAACCACTCTTTCTTGTTGACCTGAGGAAATTTGGCGATATTTCTATACAAGAAAGTTAAAAATTTCACGATAAACAATCTTCCTACGAGAAAGTAGACCAATTTTTTCACATATTTTGTGATTGGTAATTTTATATAAAAATCAAAACTATATGCAATTAACGCTAAAAGAAAATTTCTCTAAGCTAGTAGAACTGATGTACGATACGTAACCATCGCAATATGGTAATACTGCCCATCAGTTTATACAAAACAATAAATAAGTTATTCAATTAACGACCACAGTGACCTTATCATTTATTTTTTCTTATTCTAAGATAAAAATCCAATGTCAAATACAAGCTATTTTGTATCTCTACAAATATACCTATATCAACAAAGTGCATGACTTTTTGAAAAACAGCATGCTTCCGCTATGCCAGCATTTTATGTCGAACTTTAATGTCTTCATTATTCCTTAAAATGTCTTAATGTGAATCACATTATTTGACACCTGCTGCGATTCTTTTGCGCAATGCGTCTGCAACATCCTTCGTGACATTATCTCCATCTTCTGCCAACATCCATTAAGAACGAGGCGACTGAAGCTCAAAAAATTATTTCTACTCGACTTTTTATCAGTTGTGTTAGTTAAAAGGAATAAAAAAAAGAAATTCTAGTAAATATGTAATCTTTAAAAAACCGAGCTAGACTCTATTTGATTTATTACAATTTTTGCTTTATTTTTCTTTAAGAATCTAATCAATCGAATGGAAAATAATCAGATTTAAAATAATTAAATCCAATATCAAGAAATACAATATCGAACAACAGAATCAACATTAGAATTCGACTTTGTAAACCAGTACAGCGGTTGCAAATCTTTTGATCCTCTCAGACCACCAGATCGGAAATATTTGATCTCGTGGACCATTAAACCATTTTTGTTGGAATGAGAAATTCTTTAACAGATTAGAGTGGCATTTAAATGATTCTCTCCAAAACATAATTATGTTTTGGCTACTTTTAAAAATTGTACTTATTAAATAGTTAGTTATTCCTGGTGACAAGTTTTCAATTGAATACACTGTATATTTTAAATAAATTTTTTATTTCACATGGCAACCTAAGGTGAAAAAGTAAATTCAGTTTATGATTATAATTAATTAATGTTTACTTTGTGGTGGCAAGAGCTTTCGACGATGTCAAGCGTCATCTTTCAAAAGGTACCTCAACATAGAATCAAGTTAACATGCCTTATATGCTAGGGAATTGAAAATTGTATAATTGTAGCGGTAGTCACGCTACAGTACTTCCCCACCAGAATTTCATGTATGATAGAATTCGATGAATGGATATCACTAGTTGCAGTATTTGTGAAAGACCGGGAGACCTGTATTAAGTACACCGGGTTTTGGTTAGAGTTGTATTTAGTTAACAGAGTCTTTTTAGCGTTTGTAGTGAGAGCTGTATTAAGTTCACAGTTGTGTGTGGGGTCTCTCCTGCCTCGCTATTAGCAGTCGAATATGAGCAGGATCCTGTTGCATGTAAATGAGATTGAGAAGCAACAGCACGAGGAATACGATGACGCTGTCACAACTGTTCACTGTGGACCATCTATCGAAGTGGGCGTTACTTTCGATGTATGCGAATGCATACCACGTCCATAGGTCACAAAACTGGGGAAAGAGCTTTCAGCGATGTCAACCGTCATCTATCAAAAGGTACCTCATCATAGAATCGAGTTAACATGTTTTACACAAGAGTGAATCGAAATTGAATAATTGTAGTGGTAGGCATGCTACAATTTAATAATTATAATAAGTTCGCTAATAATTCATTCCCGTTAGTAAAAAATTCTTACACAGACTACTAGTGGTCCCCGGACCACTATTTAGTGACTACTGGGCTAGTGTATATGCATATAACCTTTTTCTGACACCTATTCAACGAATATGCATATAAAGAACATGGTGCAATAAGATAAGATACTTTTTCAAGTTCATAAGAGCGTTTTTAGTAAGGAATGCCATTTAGGTTATAGGACTATTTTGAGTGTTGTAATCGTATCTAAAGAAAATTCCCTAAACAAGTAAAGTAACTATCTGAAAATAATGTGACGGAACAGGATGATTTAAAAATTGTCAACTTTGGGAAAAGTGCTGTTGACAACTGTATTGCCCCATGCCCTCTACATGCACTAAAAAAATATAAATAAACTGAAATTTCAATGAAAAAATTTATTATCTAGTTATTTTAATTTTAGAATGGTAGTTAATTTCACTTTTCTTAAACTAATAAGTTTATTAAAAATTATGCTGTCAAATTTAGTTTTGATTTATTGAAGTGTGTTAGCAAGGGCATTCTTTTAAAAAAAATAAAAAAACATTAAGCAGAAGAAAATTGAAACAAAATTTTTAATATTAAGGCGGCAAAAATTTTTGATGATAAATTTTCTTTTGTTAGAAAGTTTTACATTTATACAACCTATTTTTGTAAATAAAAAGAAGATTTTCAAGATACCGTTACTTTTATTTTAAAATTTTAATTGAAATTTTTATTAAATATTATTTTGTTCTGCTCACAGAAAAAAAACAATTGATCTAAAAGAAAATCTAAATCTGCAGAGAAGACGAAAGAAGAAATTTAAAGTATACAAGTAACAAGGTAGCATTTCTAAAATTTGTCAAGAATATTTTGAAGAAAATTATTTAAGCAATAAAATTTACCCTTCATAAACATCAGTGGGAAATCCCAACTATGACGCTCGCAGTAAAGCGAACGATAATCTTAAGGTATGTGTAAAGGATGCAGCTGGAAATAAAATAATAATAATATCACCAGATTAAAAAGAAGAAACGAATCTTGAATGCTTTAAATACAATTTAAGTCAACCTTTGTCTCTAATTCTCTATCCAACTTCTCTCGTTATTTTTATCATTCGAACACAAATTACCTTATTCACGTTTAAAGCACATTAACAATAAACAAAATCAATTTTTTAAAAAAACTGTAATATCCTGAATAAATTTTCCCCTAATTATTGTTTTCTTTTTCCAGAGAAATATACAATTTGGGGGGCTTCCTTCAGACAGAAAAGGGTTTGTTAATTTGCGAGAAATTACATAATTAATCATTAATAGTGGATAAAATTTGAGAATGTTAATTAATATCTCAATATAACATAATGGTCTAACACAGTTTCCCATTGTTGTCAGCGCATTTTTATTGAACGGGAAATCGCATGGTAGGATCTAGTTTTCTCACTTTGATTTTGGTTGTCATCAGCATAAAATTAATAAAAGTCATAAAGGTATTATTTTCCCATAAATATTTCAGTATCCCTAATTTTGATAATAATAGTAATACGTAATAATACCGGTACAGATAAAAAGTATTTACCTGTACTGCTATTATTACGTTTTTGATTTTGATTGTTTTCTAAATTTAGGGTTTAAAACTAAGAAATGTTTTCTTTAATTATCATTATAGCGTATTTCTGTGCTATATTTTAAAATAAGGTTACTTAAATAGGTGTCTAATCTTATTAACCGTTTTACAACTAATATATTTTGTACAAATTGCAATAATAAGAATTATTAATATTTGCATTAGTTAGTAATTAAATTAATAAATATTATGAAAATATGATCCACGATAGTTTACTCAGAAGGGCGGTAGAATGCTTAGGTCTATATTAATATCATTATTATTTGCATTTTTCGCCATTTAAAAATAATAGCGCCAAATCGTTAATATTTTGTATTCACTTATGTCTAGGTATCATTTTATCCTATAGGATTTTATTCCCATTTTATTCAATAATAACTATAGATTTTAATAATGTTTTATTCGTCGTTAACATATAATATAATAATGGTCGAAAATATTTAAAATTACATTTTGTTTTCTGTGGGCCCTTCATTATCCGTAACAAGGTTTTGAAATTTTAAATTTCTCCTTTGCTCAGATTGGCCTCGATAATTATTCGCTATATATTAATAATATTCCTTGTTGCCTTATTCAAATAATTTTTACTCTTTGATTCTAATAGTTACATTTTTGACAAAGATTCTAAAAATATGTGCATTAAAAAAAAGGTGGTAGTTAAGAAACATTATATAACGTAAGAAGCTGTAGCTTTCTTCATAAAAAGAAATACTTTTCTATGCAAATGGAAATTTTTTTTAAGAGATGGATGAAAACAATATAAGCCGAATTTCCTTTTCCTTTCTTTCTAAAACTATTTCGTTATCTTCTTTTATATTGTGATAAGTTATATTGTGCATCTAATTGCATAATAACTAACTTTTAACCTTTTCGTTGTTTTTGAGATACGTTTTATTGAATCAGGTGAACTCTAAGAAGTTGGGCTATTTTACCAAATCGTTACGGAATTTTATGATCTGAATATCAAATTCTTAGCACAAAGCCTGTCAAAAGCTTAACACAAACTCAAACCTTCAGACACAGCTGTTTCAATTTTTGTTTAGCAGCCTTGATGACATTAGAATCCTCAAGATTTGGGATGAATAGATAAATAATAAAGTACGAAAAAACTATTTTTCTTTTAAAATTTACTGTGGATTTCTTACAATGACAGACTTTTAAAGAAGATTATTTTTACTAGTTACATATATTTGTGTTAAGGATTAGAATGGAATGAGATGTATTGATTATTTAAAGACTAAGAGAAAAAAACTTATGCATATGTATCATTGTAGAAAAAAAACAAGTATGTATACACCTTATCATTGCATATTTTAAAAAAATCATCTATTTCATAAAAAAGAGCTTCCTTTAATTGAATTAGTCCAAAGCCAGTCTTTCATTTTTTTGAAAAATTAAGTATGCTTTTAAAGCTAATGTTATGCAATTTGCTCCTAAGTGCTTAAATGACATAAAGATAGTGTTACACTATTATGTGTATTCCTAAGAGCCTAAATGATGCAAAGTTAGTGTTACACTATTAAGTAATGTTTCTGAGAACCTAAGTGCCATGAAGTGACATGTTATTGATAGTGATACTGGAATATAAACAGAAATTTAAACACCATTATCTACCAAGTTGCGATTTCTGCATCGAGTCCAAAATCCTAATTAAATCAAATGCTAACAGTGTCAGATTCAGAACACATTTATATGCTATTAGTATAAGGTCCTAAATCCTAACAGAATCATATAGTAACAGTGTAAGGCCCTAAATCCTAACAGGATCATGTGCCAACAGTATCAAATTCTAAATATTAACAGAATATAACAGATCGTACAAAAAGATACAACAAAAAAAAGAAAGAAAAAAGAAATTCAAAAATAACTTTTAGAGTATTTAAGTTTAACTTCACTGCGAACGTTATAAATTCATAAATTTATTTTAAAAGAGTTGTTGTTTCAAACCAATGACGTGGCAAACGTCATCTTGTCATAAGGACTGTAGTAAAGAAAACGTCTTAGTGTCGTTCAAGAAATAAGTGCCGTAAGTACAGTAGAAAGTACCTGGAGGTGCTCTGAAATTTAAGGACTATCAAGAATTATTGAGACTATTGAAGTTATCAAGTACTATTAGGACAATCAAGCACTGAATTTCGAGCACTATCAAGACTATCAAGTGGATGTTTAAAGAGTCTAAGACTAATACCAGGGTAAAAAGATCTTCCCCATCTGTGGAAAATGCTATGTTTCGAATTCCACACCTGATCAGGAGCTCTTCAGTCTGGAATTGAGAGAGAAGATTTGAACCCCTTCTTGTTTTGAATTTTTCGGATTCATGGTGCTAGTCTAGCCTATTAGCTAGACCAGTTAGGATAAACAACAACATGCCGTAAAAGTGACGCAACAACGCAAAAGTTGTTATAATCATAATGTATCGAATTCAAAACTTCATAAGAGAACGAATATGCTCGCAAACTCTTAAACTCACCGAATCATTTTATTTGACGTGTGTATATTGTCTCAGCAAATATTTTTGTAGCTTTTAATTTTTCATAATATTGACAAAAGAAAGCTGACTTAACATATTGGTAGCGAAGTAACTTCAAATATTATGTGGTATGTCATTCGCAAACAGACGGACGTAAATTGGGAAAATTTTACACTGTAAAAATACCTAAATAATATCATGTTCATAATCATAATAATAAATCATCGTATAGCTGCACTGCAACAATATAATACTTAAAACGTTTTAACAAACTAAACGTTTCACTACAATGCCGCGTAGTACAAAAGCAGAACAATATAAAATAAATTCACTGGTATTTCGATTCTATAAATTTAATAGTTAAATAAGCAGGCAAAGAAAATAAATTTCACAAACTTCATAATTATTTATGTCGTCTGTTTTTTCTGAATGTCAGAAAACTTTCATAAAAGAATATCATTCTTTTTTAAAATAATTTATATTTAAAAAGAATGATAACATGATGGTGCTGTTGCAAATTAATAATGGGAAAAACCTCATCATTAGCAGATAACTAACATTTTACTATCAAATATTAATTCGAAGCCAAACAAAAATTTCACTATCAAAAAGAAGATTGGTATGTTTTGTGAGAAAGAAAGCAGATGTGAGAACGACATTTGCGGCACACAATCGAAAGATCTCATGCCTACATGCATGTCAAAATTTCACTTTCCTCAATAGAATCATCAAACAGGTTAAATTTTTATTTATTACGCTGTACTTATTTTATCTCCAACCACTAAAGATGAACACCTATCCCCAGATCTTTACGTTTACCTCAATTGCCTTGCAGTTTGCAATCTACCTCAGAAACCAAAGTAACTTTTTTAGTTAGGTATTGATACCAATTAACTTTTCTGCAGATTTTGTAAAAACTTTTGTATATTTGAGGCTCAAGAGGAAAAAAAGGGAAAATTGGAAATCTCCCATTTTTAGCGCAACTGCAATACATATAATAATTGTATATGTGAAAATGCATTATTTACCAAGAAGAAAATCGCATATTTCAGACTGAGGAAAAGAGTATGGTTAAAACTACCACACTATGGTAACATTTATCGTGCGTCTGACTTTGTGGGAACACCAAAAAAAACGGTAATTTGATAATGATTTTGGTAAAATTAACAATAAAATGTAGTTTCAGAATATGTGATGAAATTTGGTAAATGTGGTAAAATTTGATAATTTTAACATGATACTTTAGAACATGGCATAAAAACCATTTATTTCTTTTTAGTTTTGTACTTTTATTAAATGTCTGGTTATAAGACGTACAATTTTGAAAACTAGAATTGCCGGTAAACCGTTACCATATGAACGGAAAAATTACGGGAATTTCTTTTTAACCAGAGTTTTTTTTTAAAATATTTTTTTAATTAAAGATGTTTTTAACATACAGTACGTAATTTTACCAGAATTTTTTTCCCGTATACAATTAAAATAATATATGAATTTTTTTCTTTGCACTTCTCGATACAATAATGATAAAAAATAGCATCATTTTATTTCGACACAATAATAATAACAATATTACTATTAAGATGCCGCGCAAAACATTCTCTCGAATTTTACATTTCAAAAATATTTCTCAAACGTGCGTCCTCAAGAAAGAACAATTTGATTTTTTTTTAAATTCAAAAGATCTTTAATTAAAAAAAATTATCTACATATATAATTTTCATGATTTCTGTATATATTTTGAACAAAGTGGTCTGTGTTTTACGAGCGTTACATGTTGCATTTTCTCTGCTTATCCGATCAAAGCAAAAGTAAATAAGAATCTTCGATAATCTTTCGATGAAGGCGTACTTTCTAATGATGAACCCTGAGTAGAGCTTTCTCTCTCTCTCGGAAAAAAAAATCGGGTCAAGTTCAGTCTCTGCCCTCTGAGTCTCCGAAACACGAAGTGTTCTGTACAGAATACTGACAAGATCTTGAAAAACTTCTAATTCAGCAAAGAAGATCATGAAGCATCTGGTGACTCACCTGTGTTTGTGCCAACGAAACCTTGCCTCCTGTTTGTCCAGTGATAAATACAGAAAGGTTTCTGGCTCTTTTTCTTCATGAAAATGACGCATTCAAGGGCAGAAATTTAATCGTTTTTTATCGATACGTTCATTTTCAAACCTCAGTTTCATTGATGCAATATAATAAATAATTTGATAATGTTTTCATTTTTAGCATAAAATTTATTTAATTAACATAGACCTGTTTTTATTTTTACTGGTTAATTAGAATCAGAAAATAAACTTTATTTTTTTCATTGATTTCAATTACGATTAGTTGACAAAAAGAACGATGTAAAATAGAACACTGTTAGTTAGATACAGAAATTATATTTTATAAGATGTGACTTATTTGTAATATTTATGAACCTAACTTGTTGCTAGTAAATCAATAGTCCCCGGGTTAGGGTTAATACCCGGCTAATAAATCCCTGGGTTTGAGAAAAGTGGTAGCAGAAAGGGAACATACATATATGTTGATATATACAAGTGGTCACTGAAAATTGATATATACTGGTGTTTACAAATATGAAGAATATTTGTGACTGCCAGTATATATCAATTTTCAAAGAACACGTTTGTGGGTTGGAACTTAACTCTGTTTCGTATCTGTCTTAACGTTAAAAAACTGTCTTTAAAAATGAAATTGTATCTAGTTCTT
This sequence comes from Parasteatoda tepidariorum, assembly GCF_982258835.1. Classification (NCBI taxonomy): domain Eukaryota; kingdom Metazoa; phylum Arthropoda; class Arachnida; order Araneae; family Theridiidae; genus Parasteatoda; species Parasteatoda tepidariorum. The sequence continues at coordinate 81,993,928 of NC_141757.1, forward strand.
TTTTGTGAATTTGCTACTTCTATTAAATTTTGCAAAGACCCGAAAATATATATCGTCGCAATTCATTCGTAGAATAAAAGTAGCTCATTTTTTTCCTTTTTTTTAATTTCTTATTTTTCTGAATTATATGTACAGAATGCGTTCAATAAAATAGAATGAATTAAAGTCAATTAAATTAGTCATAAATCAAATGAATACATTTTTTCTGTAATGAGCTTTACTATCAAGTTCTGCAGTAGTTTGTACAACACATTTTGAAACGAAATAGCCCGTTTTAAAATATTAGATAGATTTGGTTTAAAGGACTTTTAAATAGTTGAAGCATTGAATCTTACTCAGAAGACAATGAGTTCGTGGTTATAACTTCGTGATTGTTCAGTCCCAGAGGAAAACTTTTCGAGAGAAACTTACCCACAATTGCGTTACATGAAGGACCTTAGGTGGTCAGCCCAATGACTATGGGACTTTTACCAATGATCTGTCTACCACTCAAAATATATCATGGCATTGCTGACAAGATGTTGATTAAGTTCAAAAAAGAATTCTAATAAAATTATTAAACTAAATAAGTGGAATTAAAGCTAATTGATATGTTTTTTCAAATATGATATTTGTTGTTATCAAATTTTATTTTTGACTGAAATTTGCGCATCTTAAGTAAAAAGATTTAATGAACTATTCACTATCAATTTAAAACTGCAATAAATAAAATAGTCACTTTTGTTTAAATCAGTTTTCGTGGTAAGTCGAGATAATAAAAAAATGGTCAGCTTTAAAAATATTTTGACAATCGTTTGATTTGCAATGATAATATTAAAAGTTATGGATACTTATGAAAATTTTTTACAGTTATTTTTTTCATACCGTGCACGAAAACATCTAGAATGAATACATTTTATATCAGACATACCTATTACGCTCAGAAAAATGTTCAAAACAATGAGCAAATATTGCTCACCTGTATTGAAATGTAATTTTCAAGTCAATTATTAATGATGACATTTACAGCTTTTGTTTCCTGTTTTTTTTAACACCATGAATTTAACAGCTATAAGACAATTCGTGATACTATTTTCGTGATTACTTTAAGTATTTTTTTTATCATCACTTCAGCATATAGCATTATTATTTTATCACGCATTACAAAATATTTTTATTTCTACAAGACATTCGCAATTCATTCTAAAAAACAAAGTATCTTCAAAACTACTAGAATATGGTTAAATTTACTGTTTTTCTGGCTCTACGGAAACACTCAAAAGCTCAGTAGTTTTTATCGAAGCATTTTGGTAACGATTATGGCAAAATTAACAATAAAATATGCCTTTGTAAGGTGTGATAAAATTTGGTATATGTGGTAAATTTTGGTAATTTTATCAAGATACCTTCAAAGATGGCATATTATTCGGTTAAATTTACTTTTCAGTTTTGGAATTTCTTTACTAAATGCGTGGTCATAAGAACTATAATTTTGAATTCCAGAATTTTCGGTAAACCATTACTATATGAACAGAAAAATGAAATACCAAATGAATTGTACTAATACCGTATATTTTTGTTTTATTAACCAAAATTATGTTTTTCATTTATTTATTTTTCTTTTACTGGAAATGTTATTGCCTTATAGTATGGTAATTTTGGGAATTTTTTTTTCCATCATGCATCCTTTTATTATTTTCAAGTTCGTGAGAAGTGATCCAATTTTATTGCATCACTAAATATTAAATATTTATCCCGCAAATTTCAAACTGAAAAAACCTTGTTTATTTTTATTAACATTTAATTTTTAATGTTATGGTTATCGTTATTTAATGTAATGGTTTATGGAATGAAAATGAAGCAAAAAAGGACTTAAAATGATTATAAAAATCTTTGAAAAAATTTGATTAGGGTATATTTTTCATAACTGTATATAACAATATGACGTTACTTTCTCAAAATAGTATAACAATGCAGACTGATTTATTTTACGCGAGTAATTAAAAATAGATATCTTCTGTTTTATGATATATTTTTTACAATTTCTGTTTATAAAAATATTTGAATTAAAATTGTTATATGGAACAACTTATTTTTTTTAAAATCCAGAATTCTTAAATTATTATTATTAAACACCGTTTATACCCATTGATGACGATTTACGCAAGCCCACTTCCCCCTTCATACAATTTGCGTAATTTTATTATTCCCGTTCAATGACCATCGATATGTAAATTAAACATCGAAGGAAAAGTGTGAATAAGTTATTTGAACAAAATGGAGTATGTGTTTTTCTTCAGTAAATTTTTGAAAAAAATAATGCTAAAGCAAATAATAACTGTTTTTTTCTTTTTTTTCGAACTGGGTTGTTAAGATGTTTAATAATATTTTGAATTTCGATATCGTTACTGTTGCTGAATTTGAATAAGAGAAATAAGTTATTTTTATCTGCACATTCAAAACAAATGAATAAATAAAATAAGAACACTTTGAAGACTTTAGCACTTCTAATATAGCTCAGAATACTTTTGATGCTTACATTTGAATGACTTGGGGTTATGGTGATTTTTATATTGTTCAAAAGAGCGTTTTGGTTGAAAAACAATACAATGGTGTTATGGTTTGGTTGATGTTTGGTTAATGGTGTAAATCAGTGTTTCCCAAACTTATGACTTTTGTGTACCCTTTCTAAGTTTTTCGCATCGCTGTGTATCCCTAATAAAAAAAACAAATGAATTTTTTACTATAAAAATTGCACACAATTTAAAAATCACAACTGGCTGTTGATACCACTACTTATTAACTGTTAACTCTGTAAAAAATAGCTAATAGAAAAATATGTAATCATTAATTTTCATGGCTAGGTTTGTTTTTAAATAAAATTCTTTGAAATTTTCGTTTGTTGCGAGATATTTCGTTTAAGAACACGTACCCCCGCTAAACTGTTCCCGTATCCCTGGGGGTACACGTACCACACTTTGGGAAACACTGGTGTAAATGTTTGGTGGAAAGACAATACCTTACAATACAAGCCGGTATACAAGAAACAATACTAAGGACCAATTTGATATGAAAATATCACCTTTGTGGGGGGGGGAGTGTGCCTTATCACTTTAACCAGTATTTTAATCGGTCAGCATTGCGATTCTAAGAAAGAAGGTAACATTTTCACAGTCTAATTGGAGATACTGCCTCCTCAATGAAACAGTTGATATTAGCTGTTAGGTACTAAGCCGAAAATAATAATTTAATGACAATTATTAAAAAAGTAGTTTTACAATTAAATTAAATAATTAAATCCATTTCTGTTAAACGCGAAACATCTAATAATATCACATTGAAGATTGAAGAAGACTTTCGAAATTTACTTAAAATAAAATGGGCAAAATCATGAATAGAAAACACTAAAACAAACGAATTTCATTGTCTCTATGTTTCTTAATTTAAACGCTGACGGTAAATTAATCATAGAATAATCAAGATTTATTAGCCTGTAAAGTATTTTTAGTCGGTAGAGTAGAGTATTTAGATAATTTTGTTAAAAAAATCTAAATGACAACTATTGAGAAAATTTTTTTTTAAATAAATTAAATAACTAAATGCATTTCTGCAAAACGCGAAACGTCAAATACAACCAAATTGAAGAATAAAAGAGATTTCAGAAATTTACTTAATATAGAATGTATAAAATCATGAATGGAAAGCATTAAAATAAATGAATTTCACTGTCTCTATGTTTCTCAATTTAAACGCTGACTGTAAAGCAATTACTGAATAATCAAGATTTATTGGCCGGTTGAGTATTTCTACGGAGAGATCGGAATCCGATCTTTTCGCAATTTAGAAAAGCTGCGGAAATTACTTTCCAAATGGTACGAAAAGACGCCGCCAATTTTTTATCCGGTGGTTGAACTTACGACAATACAACGAAACAATTTTAAGATTGACTCTTGCAATTTAGCATTTTAATAGAAATGTCAATACTTTTTGGGTATGTAACATATTCTTAAATATGGTAGATGTTAATAACTTTTATTAAGAACAAACAAAAAAATACTTTCAAAAATTCAACTTTTTGATTTCGGCAACTTCTTTTTGATTAAGAATGTATATTATTTTAAGAATTTAATTAAATTTAAACTACTGAAGAATAAAAAGTCAATGTCAGTAGGGGAGAGTGGGGTCAATTGTAACATTTTTTACTTAATTATTTTTAACTAACAAAAAATCAAATATATTATTAGTATTAATTGACAGACGAGTAAAGTAGACTATCCTCTACTAGAAAAAAAAAGTAAATACCTAATTTTAAATGTTATTATATTAGTTATTAACAATTTTTGACAGTCATGCACTTGTTACAATTGTCCCCACTTACGGGGTCAATTGTAACAGTTCATAAATTCAACTAAAACATAGTTAATTATACATATTATCATAGTTGTGATATATTTTTTTATTGATCAAAATAGTAGCGATATTTTAGGAGTAAAAATAATAATGAGCAGAGACCTAAAGGGTTAAACTTTTAACTTTAAAGGGTTAAAAATTTTAATTCATGCTATGAAAGGTGACAAATAAAATAATGCACATGCAACATAATATAAGTGATATAGGAAACTATTGGTGGTTCTTAAAGAGTTAAGTAATGGTTTGTAAACAAAAGATTATTTATTTTCAGCTGTTACAATTGTCCCTTTACTTATTGTTACAATCGTCCCCAAGACGCCATTTCAACTTCATTTGTTAGAAACAATGCTAGTTAATTAACAAAACTAATCTTTTTTTTCTGAAATGTTAATTAAGGTGTCCACTTACATATTTGGTTAATAATTTTTATTTGTCTAAAAAAAATTACTTTGTTACAATATAATATTCTAATACCAAAAAAAGTATTTACGTAGCGTGAAAACATCTTTTGTGATGTAACTCTTTCAAAAGTACATAAAAATGGTTGCCAGCAGGGGTGTACATGTAGATTTAGTAAATACACCTTGTGTGCCACCTAGGAACCAAATCTAGAGCTCGACACTCGAAATTTTTGCTCTGTTACAATCGTACCCTGTTACAATTGACCCCACTCTCCCCTACACTTATCACGTTCATTTGTCAAAACAATTATCTATATTTTATTCATTTTCAAAATCTACTTTTTTACTTCAAAACTAGTTTTTGAAGATACTAAAACAGTCAAACAAACGAGAAATAGCAATATAATAAGAAATATAATCAACAAACATATCATCAAATATTTCCCCCAAAAAATGCTATTAAACGAAAAGATGAAGTTAAAAACAACAACGTAACAAAGAAAATGTAATTAGAAAACGGGAGAATTATATGTTTTATGTCTTTAAACATAGTTTTCTCAAAACACAGTTTTTTGTTTTAATTCAATGTCTTTTTCATTGTTTCTATAGATTTTTAAAACGATTACTTACAGTAACATTGCATATTTAATGTAATGCTCCTCAAATTTTATTAACAATTAAAAAAGAAATATGGTCATATGGTCATAATATATATATATATATATATATATATATATATATATATATATATATATATATATATATATATATATATATATATATATATATATATATATATATATATATATATATAACGAGTATTTTTAGTTTATGTGTACCTATACTACCTGACTGACAACATGTTTTGAAATTTTGAAGTAGCATACAATTTAAACCTTAATAAAAAACATGCCATGAATACCCATAAATATTAGTATAAAAACATATTTTTATTTCTTGCAATATGAATGTATTAGAAAGAAACTAATTAGGAAATATTAAAAGAAGTTGTAAATATTTTTAAAATTAATTTTTTTTGGAGGTTTATGCAGTAAACTGTACATATTTTCGAGACATTCCCTTAACAATGCACCAACTACACTATCTGGTCAAAGGCTTCCGGTCGCCATTCAAAGCATCATGGTGTGTAGTAGAGATGAGATTGAATTTGCTTTTGAAGGTCCAAGCCCGCCAGGTCTGAAGAATTTTAATTTAAGCCCACACGAACCGAAGATACTTAGAGTTACTTAGAACCCGAGTCCTTCTGAGATATGTCCCGTAGTGGGCTGATCTTTTAAGACACGGTTCCCAGCAGATCACCGAAGTCAAGCATCACTGGCTGCAGTCAGTGTGCGAGTGGGTGACCACTTGGATCAGTCTGCGTAGGAACCGAGGGTGTGCGGTATGGGTCCTCGTTAAATTGTTCTACCGCAAAGTGCTCGACTTCGCGTGCAGGTCGTCGGGCTACCGAAGCGGGGGTACCATCCCCTCTGCAGAGGATCAAAATTGTGATGACATGTCTTCGAATCATCCTCAGGAATGCTTTCCAGACCGTCGCCAATAGCCCATTGCGCAGCTCTAATGCTACGTAAATGAACTACAACAGCAACTACAACAACCTTCTGAGATATACGTCGGATGAAGTCTAAATTTTGCTGTCTCGCTATTAGGTATTTGCTGTTTAAACAAAGAAATTAGTCATTGAAACCTTTTTATCATAATTAAATATTAAATTTAATATTTTTATACTTAATAACAGTACCAAACGCTTGTTTAAAAATATTAAAAAAAATTATGAAAATTTTATCATGACTCTGAGCCTGATAACTTTTTTCAGTAAGCGAGCGTATGCCCCCGGCGAACCCGGACTCGTGCTTTCGCTCTCGAGCTGAACCCGTCTCATCTCTAGTGTGGTGGAGTTTTACATGGTTTGACCTAGTTCGTTTAGTTCCTGTGGTTGGAAAATTGAACTCTGAGATGTATGTAAACATACTGTACGATGCTGCTTTCCAAATCTCTTCGGTAATATTGCGGCCAGTATGGTAATATTACGCTAGTATGGATGTTAAAAAGACTGGACCGGCCTTTTTAGAGTTTCAATCTAAATCCCAAAGTAACATCATTAGGATGAATTAAAAAGCAGATTACGTAATCAACCAAATTGGCCATCATCATTGCCAGCTCTCACTTCAACAGTGATAAACATCTGGAACTTAATTCCTGTTGTCCCGTATCAAAAATAGGGGAAAATTGCTGATGTATGCTAGCTGTCATCAATACTAAATGGGGACATTTATTATATCAACCCCTTCCTTCTCGCTCCCGTAGAAATGACGGGGTGAGGTTTCGCCCTCTATTTCTCGCTTCCGTGATATTCTCGGTCTGGAGCGTTCAGTAGAAACGCGCCAATAAGAATAAAAATAATTAATTTCTTTTGCCCGGAAAACATTTTATTTCTCATTTTACACACCAGATGGCAGTGCCACGATATTTTTAAGGTAATTGTAGATAGTTAGTTTAATTTTAACTAGGTGTCAGCACTAATCAAATACATGTATAATACACGTGTATGGAAAAATAGACACTTTTATTGACCGTCTTCTTGAAAATTAACCGATCGTTAAGGGGTTAACGTATGCCTCGGAATCCCACTGGGTTTCTGGTTACTTTTGGCCAGATAGCTTCTTGTCTTCTCTGCTCATTTCTCTGCAGTTAAATAGTGATATGCAAGTAAATAAAGAAACGCAGTTTCCATATTAAATGCAGCTTCCTTTTTATAAAGATACCTTTAGTGTAATTCACTGTTTCTTAGAGATAGCAATGAAAATTTAAAAAGAAAAGAAAACTTTTGCTTCACATTTCTATTCGAAAAGTGTGATTTAAAAAAAAAAGATATTTATAAAAAAGTAACTAAAAAGTTATTGATATTAACAGCATTTGTTTAACAAATTTCTCTTTATATGTTTGTTGATTATATTTTTTAATGCTTCTTATTACATTGAGATTTTTTTTTTTGTCCTTGATAAGGAGACTTTTATAACGAGGGTCTTACTGTATATATATTTTATTAATAATCACTTAATGACAGTACTAACCATCTCTTATTCAATTAAATTCACCAGTTGAATTTTAAAACCTTATTGAGTTCCTTATCGAAACGATATTCTATGCATTGTAATATTATTTTTAAGAAATTTCATTTAAAAATTACCAATGTTTTTTTTTTCTTTATGCAAAAGAATAATTTTAAATCAAAAAAGTTTTTTACTTGGAGATTTCATGTTATGCCATTGTAACTGCCTTGATTTCTGAATATTTAAATTTTTTTACAGTACAAAAATATAGAAAAGATAATAATAATTTCGTGGCATGAACGCATCTTTCAAACAATTTATTCATATCTCAAAAGGTAAAAACTTAACATTAAAAAAAATCTACTGAAATAGATACTTGAAATCCTTATTGAATTCATTAAGTAGTTCTTGGTTCTTAAAGTTAGATAGTTCACTGTATCAATGAAGCTTAAAGACAAATTCCTAATCATAGTGTTATCTTTCGTATTGTTCTTAGCACCTAAATGATAACATGTAGCATCACTTTCAAGGTTTTCATCAAGTATGCAAAAGCATCGTATTGTCTGAGATTTTAAGAATAAATACAGAGTAAAAAATATTTAGCACTAGGAGAGCACACCCACTTTTTCATAAATTTATTATATTTTTGAAATTAATATAACTGATGAAGAATAGAAATTGTCGTGAACTAACTCCAATAATATAGTGTGAATGTTAGAGCTGGCTATATTTTTTATTATATAGACATTATATAGGCATTTCTTAACCTTTTCTACTGTTCTTTTCTACTCTTCTTTTTTACAGTTCATATAAACTACCTACATCTTTGTATTTGTATGCGTACCATGGGACACAAATCGCACTTCGGCGTGCAAATTTCAATGGCATTAAAATTCATAATAAAACATTTTATAAATATTACGTAAAATGAAAATATTTAGAATTAGAAGAGGAAAATAGATATTTAAAACAAGATCCAAAACCATCAAGATTAATAAGAGAACATTTTCAGTTTTACAAGTCTTATGAATATAAAAAATAAAATATTTTGAGTTAGATAAAAGAAATAATAGATATTTAAAATTATTCATACTTTAATCCTTACTGCCCATTGCAACCTATATAATACAATCATTTTAATTTAACTTTTTAGATTAATAATTTGAAATTTTTTTAATTAATTTTCAGAATTCTTTATTAATAAATTTTTTATCTGTTTTATAAATTTTAATTTTTTTTAATTTAAAGAATAATGTTCTGAAAGAATCTAAAGAATAATAAACCGTAACCGTGAAAATAAGTTTAAAAAATTATTTAAAGGGAGACTTAGTATGATGAACGGAGGGGCAAGGCAAGGTTAACCAGGTTCAATTATTTTAATTCTATTAAATATTTTTGTTTGTCTTTTCCACTTTGTTGCACCACTTGTACTACAAATCCAATGAAAGAATCACATGGCTCAGTTAAAGTGTGCTCTTCTTATTTTAATAATTTGTATTTCAGCACTGATGAGTGATTTTTGAACTTTACTGCTTTACCTTCTAAAATTTGTTTTCGTAAAAATAGACAAATAAATTGCAATTATTTTACAAGATTAAGTCTTTAATTGAATAATTATTTTAATCTATTCAAATTTTTATGATAAGAAGAGAAATTATTTATCTTTTGTGAAACCAAAAACATTAGATACCTTGGTCCCTTAAAACCCGTGATAGATTGAATCATCAAAATAATTCCGACAATGTTTGTTATAAACATTATTCTAATTATTTTATAGATAAGTCATATTATATCTAGTCATATTACAGATATATACAATGAGGTACAAAATAAAAACTGAAAGGGGAACCAACTAGCCTTGGTTTCCCTCTACTGTTCTTTTAATCATGGAAAACTGTGATAAATACCTTTACGAATCTGACGTTCTAAATTAAAAATATCTTTTATTAGTTGACAGTATATTATACAAATTCTCCTAAATAATAGTTCACTTTTATAATTCTTTAGTGCGCGGCATTGGGAACAAATTAAAAATATCTTTAGTTGTTTGATGCTAAGAGAATAGAGAATTTAAATTTTATTTTCAAAGAATAAAATATTTAAATTTTATTTTGATTTGTTTTATCAATATCAAAAATACAAAAAGAATTTCCCTAAAATATAGTTCAAAGCATAAATAAGCATTTCATATTCATATTTTGCAAGCGTGGAAAAAACTGGCAATATATACTGATTATTACTGGAAAAAAACTAATTATATATTTTTTATCGGTATATCCGTTATAAATTAATTACATTAATATCAAAATTCTCTGTTATTACTCAATTGATACAATTGTTACTTATAAACTAAAATTATTGTTTATAAATAAATATAATTTCTTCCAGCTATTTTTAACCACATAGAAATGCAAAAAAATTCTTCAATTAAAAAAAGTAGTTGTATATTAAAGGTTTGACTATCAATTAAACAAAATTTCAATATTTATTTTAATTACTATGATGGAATTATATACCAGATTTTTCAAAGAATACAGCGTAACAAATAAAAGTTTTATCATACAATTTTGTAAAACTCTAAAATTATAAGAAAATATGAACAAACAAATAAAACAAATTTTAAAAAGAATATTTTTATCAAAAATTCATAAGAAAGCATTTTGAATTAAATTTTTAAATAGAAAATTAATGCTTAAAAATTCACATATGGAAAAATCTTACCTAAATTTCTTTCAAATTCTCCGAAAAATTAATTTGCATGTTGAATATTATTTCTATATCGTATCACAAACATGTAAATTTAAAGAGCAACCGCAAGATAATGATATCAAAATCCAATTGATCAGACCAGAGCAACTCGTTCTTTTTTTCCCAAGCGATTATCTTGATAATGAAAACGATTCTTCTATTCCTCGGGCTTCAAAAGATAAACAGCGCCGCCACCGTTAGATCATAAATCCACGTAAAGTGACGTCTCATCACGTTCAGAAAAGTAATGTAAAAAAAAAAATCTTCCACGGTTTTTCAAGATTTTCCAAACGCGCACAGCATGCGGTATCATTATCAAGCTTTCTCTCATGCAATATCAATAACAACCAGGAAAAAAAACTGATATTTTATTCCATCACTTGTTGTGCTTGGCGATAGAATTATTAAAAGTTGCATAAAGAAGCAATTCTCGTCTTGGTCTGACGTCAGTTCTTATAATTAAATATACAATTTTTTCTCACATAAAAATATAAATAAAAGAAAGGGTGTTTTCCGGTAACTTTCTAACTTAATCTTCTGGATTGCAATTTACAATGCAATCACTTTATTCCATTGCATTTTTTATTAGAAATAATTGAATTAAAATTGTTTCTCCTTCGAAAAATAAAGTATTGAAGGGAAATTTTTTATCACTTATAGGTGATAGTTTAACGTTAGATCGCGTTTGTTTTATGTGGTTATGTAGTAATGTTATGTGTTTTATGTCGCGTTAGTTTGGCCTTACATTTGCGAAATTTACATGCGTTAAGAAAAAAAAAGAACAGGTTTTGGAAGAAAACGGAAAAACCACTTTCACCCGAAGAATGAAATAAACATAAATAACTAGAAAATCTTCACAAGCATTTAATTAATTATATCATTTCAACAATAATAATAATTTTATAAGTTAACTTTTATGTTTCAACATTTACTAATATCAAAATAGGTTTCAGTATCAGCCCTTGCTTTATTATTTTATTAAGTTTTTCAGATTTGCTATAATATTTATGATCAATTATACTAAATGAACGGTATTTTTGACACGTTATTTGTTTTTATATAAATTGTAATGCTTTTTTTATATGGATATTTTTATCATTTATTACTAATTAAAATAAAAGCATTCCATTTGCTTATTTATTTGCATTATTTATTTTGTTAAAAAAATATCAAAATGCTAAGTTTTAGCAGGATGTCAAATTCAAAACATTTCCTAAAAAGATTTACTTCTAAAAATTAGCAATTTTTGTCTCCCATTACTTTTATTTCGTAACAGTATTATAACATCAATATGGTTTTAATGTACGTACTCTTAAAAACAAGAAACTACTTTGAATTTCTTAATATCTCACGAATTCATTTCATTCATCAAGCATGACATTCTTCTATACTGTTGTATTTTGTTTTTGCGCTTATAAATGGGAAGTATAAGTCATAAGTAACGCACATAACTGAGTTATTATGGTTCAAATTAAAGAAGAATTTTTTTTTCTTTTTAGGTTAGAAAAATAATTATTTTTGTAAGTTCGACTTTCTTAAAGCATGCTATATTTTTTTTCAGGAGTCTTTTTTTATGTTTATGCTCATGTAAATGCTAATCATGTTTTATTGTAATGTTCAGAAACTAATATAAACTAATCAATTAATTAAGAATTCTCTTTGGGGGGATCATTTTACAAAAATCTAAAAAAATTTGAGTTTTTTTTTATTTTTTGAAAAATTGTACCGTTAACAAAACAGTTTTAGATTTCTCTGTCATAATTTGATATTAATATATATATATATATATATATATATATATATATATATATATATATATATATATATATATATATATATATATATATATATATATATATATATATATATATATATATATATATATATATATATATATATATATATATATATATATATATATATATATATATATATATATATATATATATATATATATATTTATAGTTTGTGGCATCAAAGCACTTGCACATGATTTGCAATACTGGTTAGACCATATATTAGAAACATCAATTTAATATAATTTTCAAATTGTAATACTTTTAAAACTGACTCAAAAGTTTTTCAGTACATTTGGTGTGAATGCTTAAAAAAGATAAAAAATTCGCAATCATTTTTAAAAATGTGTCCCGCTCTTAAATGATATTTTCTATGACAATGACTATTGAATCAGTTATAAATCGACTTATTAAAAAGCGAAGTAATTTTATTTTACTAGTCGTAATTTATATCTTTATTTTATCACTTTTCAGTGAAATTAAGAGGGAGAAGAAAAAAACGGCTAGTTTAAACGAAATGCATGATAGCTTATTATTACAATGAATTATCGGAAATGAAACAATAGCCGCAATCTATTTAAGCGGCTTAAGTCGATTAAGCGAGGGTGATTTGCATTATTTTTAAGTCAGTGACGCATTCATCATTTGCGAATCTCGAATACTAAGTCCATGAAAATAATGTATATTAGTTGAGAGATTAGTACTAATGAAGATGAACTTTTCTTTTGAGTTGTTGACTTTTCCAGCAAAAAGCTTATTGTAAAAACATTTAGTTAGAAAATTGATGAAATCTTCAACACTATTGGATTTTCTTTGTATTCTTTTCTTTTTTTTAAAAATTAGTTTATTATTATTATTATTTATTATTATTAATCATTATTAATTATTATTATTTACTATTACTATTAATTATTATTATTATTTACTATTATTACTAATTATTATTATTTATTATTATTATTATTATTTATTATTATTTATAAGTATTAGGAATTTTTATCCCTAAATTGTAACCTAGAAATATTAAGAAATAAAGGTGGAAAATCATAATAAAAATTGTATTTTATTATCTTTAGAAATGGAAAACTACTGTAATACATTAAAAAAAATATATTATTTAAGGTGTTAATTCTTATATGAATTTAATATGATATTTTATTATATAAGAACGAATGTAGCTAAAAATCGTTTAAAAATCAATCAAAAATCATTTCGGAATGGCTCCTGGTGTTTGACCAGTTCGCTTTTTCGAACCCTCCAAATTTATTTCAACTCGCAACTCTTGACACGCAACTTACTAGACAAAAAGGCAATAAACAAATCTGTGCAAATTCACATTAATAGCAATATTTACAATGGAAACTTATTATTTTTTAAGCAACAAATTTAAAAACACGCTTCATTTTATTACAAATCATAAGAAAAATTTAAAAGCTTAATAAGAGTTTACAAATTTCTTGAAAATTACTATAATGATTTGATATCAAATATTATATTTATGTATGCGTTACATATATTTTAACAAGATGTAAAAATAAGAAAAATTAGCTTACTAGCAATTTAAATAATAAAAATATTTATCGGAACTATTTTTATGACGTTATCTTTAAGTAAAGAACGAGTTTTATAATTATGTGCAAAAAGTTTTCGATTTGAGCAACTCTATGCTTCAAAAATCTTAACCGATAAAAAAAAAACAGAGAGAACAGAAAAACTCATTATAAAGGTTTGCTGGAACTTACGTTCTGCATCTGAATTAGTACAATATTTAATGGATAGCACTTATTTGTAAATATATGAGGCACTTCCTTCGAACTAGTAAAATTGTTTTGTACGTGCAAATCCGACAATTAGATCAAAAGTTATTTAGAATGTTTCGTTCTCTATCTGTCCTTTTTTAGTCCTTATTATCCAACATCCAATGAATTATTCAAATACCAGTGGTTGTTAACGCCTACAACAGCTTAAGAACGTTTTTAATCTCAAAAATTGATTGGAAAAATTATTTAGCAGAAACTGGTTGATGCAAAAAACATTTTTAAATTTTTATTACTTGAAGTATGTTAAAAGTGCATTAAAATTAGAAAGACTCAGTTTTTTTTTTTTTTAAAATAAATATTGACAAATTTCCTGGTTTACAGTTTTTTTAATATTTATTCTGTTTTGAATCCATTTCCTTTTATTAATAACGAAAAATAAAGTAAGTCAACATAATATCAACATGAATTAATTTCCGAAAAAAAATTTTTTTTGTTAAAAAAAATAAGTAAAAATAAAAAAAGGGAAATAAAAAAAGAAAAATAAAAGAAATTGAAATATTCATGATTTAAGCCAATTAAGGGATATTCTTTCAATTTTAAATAAAAATCTATGGAGGAATAAGAACAAAATTATTTACAATCATTAATTTCAATGTTATAATAAATTGCAGTGTATATAAAATAAAATTTAGAAAAAAATAAACTTATACACTCAACGGTAAAATTATAAACAGTAAAATAATAATCAGAAAATTCAATTTATCGCTATTATGATATGTATCTTTTAAAACAATAACTCGTCTTGTGATTTTTTTCCTAATTTTGGAATTTATTTATTTTACATTGCTTCACATATATTAAAAACAATTTTTAACTAGTGTATCAAAAATCTTACATTTAGAAAAAAAAACTCGTTCAGTTTTATTAAATTCCACGGATGATCACCCAACCTGCTAGGTAGGTGGCGCTTTAGGTAGTTAAGGCCAAATGTTGCAAATAATTACGAATTTGAAAATAAAATGTTTTCCCACTTTAAATTCTCATTGCACGCAGTTCGCCATTCCGAGCAAATAATCAAAATGTTAATGCATTTTTAAATATATTTTTCCTTTTATTACGATTTTTGATTTAAATAGGAGTAACACTTTTCCGAAAACGTTTTATCTGATTTTTCTTTAAAATATAAAAGAATGTCTATTGTTTTTGTAGTTCCTATTTTAGATCTAATTTTTAAAAAGAAATTATAAGAAAAAAGCAAACTATTGAACTAAAAATAAAAATGCAGAAAAACCACCATTTATTATTTAATTTATCAATAGCTATGAATGTAATATAAAATATTATTTATTGAAATTAGCAAAGTTTAAAAATATTTTTCTATACTATAAGAAATTACCGAACTTTTCTCATTATACTATTAGGGAAATGATTTTTTTTTGTGTGTGTGTGTGTGTGTGAAAATACGGTTGCATTATGAAATAAATTTAAAAATAATTCATAGTAGAGAGTCGTCTTTTGTTCGTTCTGATATTTGCATTTTAATAATAACGAAACAAAGCTGTTTAGGGAAAAAAATTCATATACAATATAGGAAAGAATCTTTCTCAGTGGCACAACAGCCCCAGGTGGTCCCTGAACATCTGCAAAATTCTTTCTAGCATCTCTCTATTTTGCAAGTCCTTCAACTTTTGGTTTTTAGAATGTCCATGTCTTTTTCGAGACAGCCGATGCATCTAAGAGCAGGTATGGCCTTTTAATCTAGTTCCTATAAAATGGTGCTTAATCCCCACTCACATTGAAAAATAATGTTTTTTCTTCTTTTTAAAAAAAGAAAGAAAAAACTTTATTGCTTTTCGTTGTTGTTTAGGAGCATGCATCTCGTTCCGACTGATATTCCGTAATGAACTTTGTTAAAACAAATATCGCTTATCACTGACTGATGATCATCTTAAATAACAAAGTGCTGAAAATTAAAAAAAAAAAAGTGACATCTGAGTGTTCTTCGTAATTATTTATACTTCTAAAATTGTTTCAATTTTAAAAAGTTTGCTTTGAAAGTAAATTTTTTGTCATAAAAAAAAACTGCCTTGCTTGTTGTGTAAACTGATTTCCATAATTATTTTATTATAATTAAGAGTCCATTAAAAATAATTATTATTACGAGTTCATTAAAAATATATCTATAAATGTTTCAAAAAATGTGAATTTGTTTTCTTTAAATGTAAAATAAATAAAATTTCTTATTATTATTTTCTTAAATTTTAGACTACATTAAACTTTATTATTTTTATTGCAAATAGTAAAAATGTACATATGAAAGTGTAGTGCCACGCTCAAAACTTTTTACACCAATGGTGGCTCTTAATTAAGGTATTCAATGTTGGCATGGCCAACCCAAGTCTTGTCTAATGACAATGGATTACACTGTCACACATTGGTTTGACCAACCAGAATCAAAAATGCACGACATGTTTAGGAAGGAGTCTTTCCACCAAGCTAACTTTTCTAGAGATAGAATTTTTTTTTAATAGATTCAGTTGAAATACCAGGAGCTCTGGGAGTCATGGTATCAATTAAAATAAAATTTAATAAAGTAAGTTTCTATTCATAGACGGGTAATAATGTGCGGTATATAGTTTTCCTTCAAACTGTCCATTTGGAGCACATGCAAATCTCAATGAGCCACTCCTCTAATGAGAGATTTTTGGAGTTAAAGAAACAATCTTATATGAATTAAGCATCAAGATAAGTATTAATTTTAAATTAACTCTCTAGAATCTGTTAAAATCAAAATGAAGGCTATAATAAACTGTTCATTAAAATCTGATACAATATCAAATCTACTGAATAACTCCAAGTTTAATTATAAATAGTAGATAAATGCTATTTAATGTTTTGGGAACTGCTCAAATAAATTCTTTTGTTAATTTTAAAATGGTATTAGCAGGGATGCTACTCGCAAAATATCAAATTGTCTCACCAGAAATTGCATTTCGTCTCAGTTAAAATCTCTTTTTGGCTCAGCTAAAATTATTTTTTTCACTCAGTTTATCTCAGCTAAAATGATTATTAATCAGTTTGATAACAATATAAAGATAATTTTCAGGATCCATAAAACCATTAATAGCATACTAGGAGTACTACAATTATACATACATTCACTATTGCTAGGATTTTAAAAAACCTGCATATGATTGATTATAAGAGTCCACAAAATTGTTTTATGGACTCTGTTGTTTTCATATATATTGTATTTATCATTTATGCCAATGAATAGTATCTGTTCCAGAATTTTACAAAGTAAATTTTAACTTTCTTATTTTTTAAAATATAATGGTGTTAACTTTCTAAAAAGAAATATCTATTTAGTTTCAGTAATTCAAAAGGGAAAATACCCATTTTTTTTTAGCTCAAATTTCATCTCAAAATATATAACTATTCAGTTACAATGAAAGGTCTACAGATTTCAATAATTAAAAGAGAAATTCAGTAATTAAATAATGAGAGTTTAAGAAAATGCAAATAACACAAAAAAAACACTCTTTGATAGAATTCAGGAGGTGCAGTGAAATTTTGAAATATTTTAGGTAGGAATGTTTCAAGAAAATTTTAGGGAGCCAAAAATTAGCATATGTACATTTTTATATCAAAACAGAAATATTTAAAAACTATTATAAACAATTTAAAAAGACACATATAAATATAATTTTCTTTCTAAAATTACTTGCATCCTTTATTAAGTATAAAAGTAAACTTTTTAGTTAATTGGCATTGACTAGTAGATTGTACTTTCTTGCATTCACAAGATTAGTTAGTTGACTATGTTCTTTTAATTTATATAGCTAAATATACAATCATAAAATGTGATTATGAATGCACTTAGTAATTGTTTAAATGCAACAACTGTAGAAAAATATATCACATCTTTACAGTAACTAATTCAAGAAAAAACTTAATTCTACTTCTTTCTAGAATCGTGAAACTGGATTTTAAAATTGCGTGAATATGAATTGCGATTTTGGGTTTTAAAATCGCGTGAATATGAATCGCGATATTGAATTACAAAATCGTGTGAATATGAATCACGATATTGGATTTTAAAATAGCGTGAATATGAATCGCGATTTTGGATTTTAAAATCGCGTGAATATGAATCGCGATATTGGATTTCAAAATCACGTGAATATGAATCACGATATTGGATTTTAAAATCGAGTGAACATGAATCGCGATTTTTGATTTTGAATGAATCACGTGAATATGAATCGTGCGGTTGGGTTTTAAAATCGCGTGAATATGAATCGCGCAGCTGGATTTAAAAAACACAAATCACGATATTGGATTTTAAAATCGCATCAATATGAATCACTATTTCGGATTTTAAAATCGCGTGAATATGAATCGTGCTGTTGGATTTTAAAATCGCGTGAATATGAATCGCGCAGCTGGATTTAAAAAACACAAATCACGATATTGGATTTTAAAATCGCATCAATATGAATCACTATTTCGGATTTTAAAATCGCGTGAATATGAATCGTGCTGTTGGATTTTAAAATCGCGTGAATATGAATCACGATTTTGAATTTTAAAATCACGTGAATAAGAATAGCGCTGTTGGATATTAAAAACGCGAAAATACAAATAGCGATATTGAATTTTTAAATCGCGTAAATAAGAATCACGATGAATAATTTTTAGATCACGTGAATACGAATCGCAATGAGTAATTTTTAAATAGCGTACAAATACGAAAAACGAGATCTGATATTACAACTGTGTGATAACGAATCGCAATATTGGATTTAAAAATGCGTGAATGCGAATCGCGACGTTGGATTTTAAACTCGCGAGAATACAGATCGCGATATTGAATTTTTAAATTGAGTGAATAGGAATTGCTAGTAGGATTTTTAAACAGCGTAAAAAAAGTCGCAACACATAAGTTTTAAATAAGTTAAATACGAAAATCGATGATTGATATTAAAATCGTCTGATTAAAAATCGCGATTTTAGCATATTCCAGCGCAATTCCTAATATTTAAAATTCCGAAAATCATATATCGGTGGTCGAAACGAAACACTTAAGACTCCTTTCCACTCTACAGCGGAAGTCGCGGGAATCCGACTATCGTTTTGGCGGCTTGGGTTTCTCTAATTGGACTCCCTAAAAATTTTAGTTTTTGGAACATGGTCGAAAATTTTAAAAATTGGGAGAAAAAAGCGGATTTCCGTTTTTCGTGGAAGTCTTTCATCCCTTGGAGACGTGAACGGCAAAATGATCTCCAATGACTCACGGCAATGCGGATTAATATTTGAAACTGAATTCAGGTTTGCCAAATTTTGGACGTTTTGTCTCAGAATGGCGCAGCTTTGGCAGAAACTGAGCTGAATGTCGCAAAATGGCGCAGTTATGCCGTTTTGTCTCAGTTTGTCGCAAATGGCGCAGGCGTAGCATCCCTGTATTAGATTTAAAAAGCAAATTGATAAATGTTTGTTTAAAATACTTCCAACATTACATCATTTAGGTTGTATAGAAATAAATCTAAACACTGGGTATTTATTTTAAAACACCTTTATTAACAAATATATAAAGCAGTGAATGTAACATAATTCTGATTTGTAGGGGCGAATTTTTAACTTTCTCTAAAAAATGTTAACCACTGTAACTTTTGAAGGTTTCCATAGTAATTTTCAAAGTTTACCATAATTAGGGCAAAACAATATCTCTTCTTAATCCTCTCATACTTTTATGTATATTTTTCCTATTTAACAGCTTTGTCTCCATGGCATTAAGCAGAAAAATAATAAATAAAATAAAAAATTTAATAATAATAATATAAATATGATTAACTTAGACTTAAGCAGGAAAAACATTATACAATTATTACAAAGGTAGATTTCGATTAACTATTTTTTTTATTTCTATTAACCTAACAGTTTAATATAGTTTAAGGGAAAGATAAGGAAGAAAAATAAAATTCAGAATGTCAACTACAAACATTAATACTACTTTAACTTTGTCTAAAAATTAAATTTGATAATTTTGCTTTTTCAGTTTGTATAAAAATTTTGAATAATCTTAGAACTTAAAAAAAAAATTTTTAAGCTCAAATCTCAATTATTTTATAAATTTAAAAATAATAATAGTGGTTTGTAAGTTGAAAATATAAATAATTTTTAAAGATCGTTTAAACTTAAACTGTTCAATACATCATATTACATGCATAAATTTTAAGGGTTGTACTCTGTGGCCCACTAAGAAAAAATAAACATAATACCTATAATTCCATTTTAATAGACAATTCACAAAAAATTATAACATTTTGTAAAGCACATTACACAAGCGTAATTTTTTATTAACAGTGACTATTTACATAAATCAGGTTTTATAGTTTTTTTTATGGTTATCATCCTCCTGAGGATAAACTGAATGAGGCCTTAAGTCTCGATATTTCCCTTGTCTTAATCTTTCTTTCAAAATATCCAACCTCTGCCAGCTAAAGCGATAGTTGTCTGGTTTATGAAGACATGGGTATTTTGGCATAGGAGGTTCTTCTTTGAATGGATCAACTGTTTTCAGACGCTTTAGAAGTACTTCTTTCTTCACTTCTTTGGGGTCTCTGTATCTGTCCAGGTATCTGCAATAATTAAATGAAATTATTAACTAGGCTGTGGGAAAGACAACTATATCTTTTTAACAAGTTTTTTTTATGGCTTTTAAACATACACAAATCATTGTGTATGTTTAAAAGTCATTGGTGTGAAGAAAAACTATATCGTTTTAACAAGTTTTTTTATGACTTTTAAACATACACAAATCATTGTGTATGTTTAAAAGTCATTGGTGTGAAGAAAAACTATATCTTCTTAACAAGTTTTTTTTATAAGAACAAATGGTTTTTAAACATACACAAATCATTTCAAAAGTATATATAGTTTAAACAAATTAAGAATAAAATAAACACTATTTTTTTAATATTTAAATAAGTATTTGCTAATTAATTTTTTAAAAAATAAGACAATGTTTTTGGTTATTGCCAATAACAGGCATTACTCATACCTTCTAAATAAATTACCTAATGAGTTTAACATAAATTACTTCACTATATTACATGAATGAAGAAAAGATAATTATTATAATTTCAAAAAATAATTAATCAAATCAAAGTAAAAAATAATTCAATGAAAAAAAAAACTTCTATTTCCCTTTCATATTATAAGTAGAGGTGCCAACTTTTTAAACTGGTTATTGGTAATCAGCGATACAATAATATGTATAACATAGACAAAACTCATTTTAGCGCTATTCCCATGTGTTTTTACTACCTAATTTTTATAGCTATATATCTAATAATAATATGCATAAATCTACTATTAATAAAATATTAACACTAGAAAATCACTTTTTTTCAAGAAATCCCTGTAAGCAACATAATCTCACAACTCTGGTTAGTTAAGGAAAAAAAATATCTTTTATAGATTATTACAAGAATTCTCAAAAAATCTAATTTTTATTACTAAACTGTAAGACTAATCTTGACTAAGAAATCATAATAATTATAGATAATGCATAAATCGTAATAGTTACTACCTCTGTGAAGCAAATCCTATTCAGAAAAATTGGTCACTACTCGCAAACATTTTCGTACTATGTATATCACCTTGTAAAAGTGATGTATGACGTTGGTAATTGTATACCTCATTAAATAACTACAAGTAGAATTTGTGCCACCAATAACTCACTTTAGTATGTTTGAAATGCAGGAAGTTGAAGGTTATGAAAGCTCTTTAAGTGTAATATAAAAATAATATATTAAACAATAACTTCAAAATTGGAATAATACTCTAAGAATAACAATCACAAGTTACAACTAAATTTTAAAAGAAATTGTATGCAAAAATTTTCATTTAATTCCCATAATTTTCTTCATCAGTTTAATTTAAATGTGGCCCATTTGTTTTAAATCTACGAAAGACTCATTTTGCCATAAAATTCAAACAACACCATTCACTCATATAATAAAACAAAAATATTACTTAGGTGGGAAAAAAATGAGCTGTTTGGGATGATTCAAATATGGAAATAAGGAAAATATAGAAGAAAAATTCATGCATTATAAAATTAGTAGTCACACTCATTGATTTGAATTTGATTAATTTTCATAAACAAACTAAATAATAAATTATGGGGGGAACACAATGAAATTTATAAAGTATATTCTTTAAATTTTGGTACAAAAATTAAATAGATGCACCAAATTTCTTTTTTTTTAACTTACAAATTGAAATATTCCATATGAGGAAATTGAACTTGAGGTTTGTAATACATAGGTTTCTCAATGTATTCAAAAACAGGCTCTTGCATGTCTATAAAAAATAAAAAAGAAAGTACGATCAAATATCAATTATGGATGGAATACTATGTGCAAAAATATAAACATTTTCAGAACGCTTTTAATATTACAATAGAAACTTCATGATTCAAAAATAATTGGGTATCCTACCTCACACAACCTAAATTTTTAATTAAAGAAGTATGCAATTTTTATAATTTATCTGCATCTCAGAAAATTGAGATTACTGAATATTTAATACAAAATTAATTTTTCTTTTTTGATCAGATATCTTAATTTCTTTGACAAATGTGTCATTGAATGTTATATTTGCAGACATCTTTTTTGTCTTTTACAGTAAATTGTCAAATACAGAGATGATTTCTAAATCCATAAAGTAAATGCTTTAATCATAAAGCTAATAATGCAGTTTAAAATTTGCTTATCATAACAAGAAGATGAATTTATTTTATCATGTCCCATGTAGACACCCCAGTAATTTTTTTGGAGCTGGCACGGCATTCCTAAACTTTAACCATTTCATTTTTTAAATCAAACTTCGTTCTTAAATAGTCAAGTTCTTGTATTCATAGATGTTTAAATTTATTGAATATACAAAAAATGAATAAATGCGAATTTATGAATTTGCATTTTTATTAGAAAATTGTCTGATTTCTCCCGGTGCCCTCTCTGTGCTATGCAACACAAGTAGATTATTTTATGGGTTGACTTAAAAAGTGTTTACCACCCTCCTAGCCTAAAGTGACTTCATATCAAAGTATAAAAGTATTTAGCACTACATTACCGACGCAAGGTGTGATACTAACAAATATGTTGATAGTAAACTTTTAGATGATGAAAGGGGTTTCCTTCTTGCATTATTAACTAAAGTGCGATAACTTGTATATTATTTACAATCCCTAATGAACTTGGGGGGAAATTTTGCATCATTAAAAATGGCAGCATATATCGGGAAATGAGAAGAAGAAGAAAAAAAAAAAGAAAAACCAAAAAACTGAATATGGGTGAGCATTGCAAAAGTATTTGGATAAAAGGAGGTCAGGTAATTGGAGTTCATTGCATTTGAAAATCTGAATTCATCAACTAGTATCAAAGTTAAGATATTAATTGAAAAATTAAACTCTAAAAACTACTTCCTAAGCTGTGGAAAAACATGTCAAGTAATATTTTAAAAATAATAAAATCTCTGCAATTAAAAACATCCTATTAAGAACTGTAAGAAAACAATATTAATTCACTTCAAGCAATGTTTGAGCAGAAAAGAATGTTTCATAAACAGCTTCCTAATACACTGGTTATCATAAATTAAGGAAAATTCACAAAAATCGCGATAACTCAAGAAATTACACATGGAATTTTATGAAACTTACCCACAATATACAACACATAGTAAGGTATTAAACAACATAAAAAGAAATTATCAGACATTAATAGTAGTATAGAAATTAGCACATGTATAAAATAAACAAATTGGAAGTATCGGTTTGCAATAGAAAAAGTACCTTTAATATGGAATATGATTGCCTCTAGAAGCAATACAGCACAAACAGCGATGTGTGATGCTTTCAATTATGCGGTCTATCAGTTCAATAGGAAGTGAGAGCCATTGCTCTTGTAAAGCAGTTGCAAGCGTGGCAAGGGTCTGAGGGGGCGGATTGATGGCAGATACACGCCTCCCTAGAGCATCCCAAACGTGCTCGATAGGATTCAAGTCCGGGGATCGAGCTGGCCACTCCATGCGAGTAATTGTTTCCTGTTGAAGATAATCATCAACAATGCGAGCTCTGTGTGGTCTTGCATTATCGTCCTGTAACAGGAAGCAATCACCAATTGCCCCGGCATATGGGCGCACATAAGCATCAAGGATGTTGTCTCGATAAACCTGAGCATTCACGGTTCCCCTTGGAAAGACATGGAGGTATGTGCGCCCTCCTAAGGATATGCCTCCCCAAACACAGACACTGCCTCTTCCGTATGCATCTCTTTCACGGATGTTTGATGGATGATAACGGGTCCCAGGTTCTCTCCATATCAAATAACGTCTACTGTCACTTTCTAGACTAAACCTGGACTCATCCGTAAAGAGAACAGGCCTCCATTGATCTGACGTCCAGTGGACATGTTGTCGGGCCCACTGCAAACGGTCTCTCCTATGGCGTGATGTGAGCGGCACGCAAATGGCTGGTCGTCTCGCATACAGACCACCTTCGTGGAGCCTTCTGCGCACAGTTGACGTTGACACCAACCTTCCGGTGGCTGCAGCAAGAGAGGATCTAAGATGTGTCGGAGTAGCGGTTCTATTCCTGCGTGCACTTAATGTCAAATATCGGTCATCGGCACTGGTCGTAACAGTTGGCCGTCCTTGACTGAACCTCCTAGATGCCGAATCTGTGGTTTGAAATTGCCTCCAAAGTCTATGAACCACAGATGGACTCACATTTAGCCATCTGGCCACTTCTGATTGACTCTGCCCTGCCTCTAGTCTCCCGATGGCTCTCCATCGTAGTTCTTCAGGCAAATGATGCCTAGAGGTCATTATTACGAATTGGCTATCTCAGATTTTCAATGTCGCAATCACAGTAAAATTTGTGTGCTTTCTCTCAAACTTGGACTTTTATGCTCCAGGCAGATGACGTAAGCCGAGTGCAGCGCCACTAATTTGCATATTGCAATTTTACTCAGCTACTCTTAGTGGACAACATATGCAAATTTTGCACGGTTTGGCTTACTTTTGAAAGAGTTATCGCTATTTTTGTGATTTTTCCTTAATTTATGATAACCAGTGTATATTTACCAAAACATTACCCAGGAAGTTATTCCTAATGTTATTATAAATATTATATTTGATGATTATCAACAAATTATCAAGAAACAAAAAGCTTTGAAATTTTGAATCAAACACTATTACAAATGAAAAAGGAACAGTTCAAGATAAAATTTGCAGCCTCCTATTTTAGTCTTACAATATAGGAATCACCATGAACTTTCTCAGAAACATTTTTTTTTAGTGATAATCATGATAACTTTAAATCTTTTTTTAATAATTTTTAAACAGTAATATTATGGAAGTAATAATTATTAAGTAAATAAAAATTGTGCGAAAATTATTCTAAGGACAAATTATTCTTAAGATTAATGACATAAGTATTTTCAGATAACAGAGTTTATAATTAAAAACAGTAGAGCATATAAATCTAACAATAATAAATGTTGCTTTAAATATTTAAAAATAGCATATATTTACCACTCAAAACATACTTTATTTATACTTACTAAGAACATTATGAAAGAAATCAGTCAAAGATTCATCCCATGTACATTGATAAAAAGCCAACCCAGCTGGAGTTAAAAAATCCTGATGTTCCTTGTAAAAATCAAATGTTTTAAACGTTCTTTCTTCCAGATTTAAACTAAATGGGAAGATTAAAGATAAATATGAGGTAATGAGAAATTTGAATAAGAAATATATTTGTTAATTAAAGTCAAAAACAACACTGAGGAAATTTAAATAAACAATTAAAACTATAAGAAATGGTTTTAAAATGAAAAATTGCTATAACCAAGTATAAATCTTCATAAATTTTTTTAAAAATATAAACTATGTTAACACAAAATTTTTTGTAAAGAAAACCTATAAACATGGTAATTAGTTAATTTTTAAAATAATATGTTTAAACTGAGCTAAAGAGTTAACTGAGTATGTTTAAACTGTCTAAACTGAGCTAACTAGAGCTGAAGATTAAATCAATGAAGAATACTCAAATACAAAAAACATGGACACTTTTTTTCAATTAATTTAATCTTTTATAAACAATAAGTTTTTATAAACATTTTATTTATTATCAAAAACACATAATAGTAATAAAAAAAAGAGTAAACTATTAGTTTTATTGATAAAAGAGAACAATTCCTTTAACTAATAAAATAGAAAATGCAAAAAATATAAAACATGAAAGATTTCTTCCTTCAGTAGTAAAATTGTTTTTAAACAGTTAAAAGATAGTTATATATAATAACAAAGCATCTATTTTAAAACATTTATTGAAACATCAACTTCTTATGACTTTTAATTCACTTGCAATTTAAGATAATTCATAAGAATTAGACAACAATTACAAAAATATAAACTACAAATGTGAACATTGTAATTTTCATTTCTTTTACAAACTCAAAAAGAATGATGCCTTGTTTAATTTTATGTTACAATAAATCCATATTGATGATCGATTATGGAAAGTCTGGAAATTATCCTCATTATGTTATGATTTAATAACAATACTGCCGCATATGAACAACACATTATCACAGTTTAGAGCAAAAGATAGATGGTGGTAGTTATTTCCTGACCTCCTCACCACACTTCTTAAATACCCATGCACATCCTAGCTTTGAAACTACCTAAGACATTACATTAGAGTGGATTTTAAATCCACTCTGAAAAACTGACAGGATGAGTGAAGGTGCAAACATACAGCCAACATATGTATCTTATGGATCAAATTAAGGTCAAAGTTTTAAACAAATACTCTACCCACCCCACTGTCTATGTGACTAAGGAAATAAAGTGCATAAGTATATTTTATGAACTTACCATGGAGATGCTCTTTTCAATTGTGAAAAATCAATTACTTTATTTTGTTTGTACAAAACAAAGACTAATCGGTGATATCCAGTCCCTCTCATTGGAAAAGGTCTTAAATAATCACACACAGTTTCACCTGACTTTAGATCACCACCTTTAACATTTCCTCTGGAAAATAACAATAAAAAATTAATCCTACCACAAGTTCATACATAAATAAATTTTCGGATATTATGAAATATATCCAATCAATAATTTGTATTCTGCATACTTATGCAAAACATAACTGTTCTTATGAGCCAATTATTATTATTATTATTATTTGTATTCTTGTATGGAATGAAGTTTTTTGTGAAAGCAATTTACAATAGAGAAGTGCAATTTAGAGTAAAAAATAAGATAAAAAAAGATAAAGGACACTAAGATAAGAAGACAATTTTAAGTCTATAAAAAAGTAATAAACAAAACATCTCACTATATTAATGATCTCATACAGTAGTGCAAAAAAAAAAAAAAAAAAAAAAATAAGAACAGATATTCTTCAAAGCATACTAAAATACTATTTTTTTCTCTCTTTTCTTATAATCTTACTTAATATAAAATAAATAGGAAGAAAAAGCTTTTAAAAAAAACTTGAAAATGAAAACAGTAATTCTAAAAACAATAAACATTTAAATATTATGAAATGGTGATTGAACATAAATGAAGTAATTTAATATATATATATATATATATATATATATATATGTAACATTTGGCCATTTATTTAATCTTATTAATTTTAAAATAATGCTTTGATAAAAAGTTTAACATAAAAAAAAATATTAGAATAAACTATGCTATAACAGTACTACTGATAAAGTTAAATAAAGCCAAGGAATACAAATGCACTGAGTGATGCATCATTAGGCAAATGAATACAAGAGGTGATAAGTGATGCTTCGCAAATGTGAAGTAACACAAGAAGATGCGAACTGATACAACGAATGCCGAAGGATACGGAATGTGCTAGACAGGTTATCAACAGTCTAACTTGGGAGTCGGAACTCTGCAGTCAGAACGAAAACACCATGCAGATGGTTTGTTGCTGGGTGCAACTGAATTCACCAAGCATTATCTGAATTCAACATGTTTTTATTATTCATTAATTTTAAAATGTTTTTATAAATTTTTAGCAATTTTTTTATTTCAAGAACCGTGCTATGTGTGTTGATGTTGAGAATGTTGACATTGTAATAGTGGCTTGAACGACAGTGATATAACAAGGCAAAGAAATTATAAAATGAATATCTTTTAAAATATATATATATATTCAATTATTTTACTTCAATGAATAATTTTGTTACTAGATAGGAAAAAAATAAAATACTAACATGAACCAATGTAAATATTCAGAGTTTGGGTCAAGCAAATGACCATCAAGATTAGTAAGAACAAGTGACCATAAATCTTCAGGATTACTTTTGAATGAAACATGAGGGACGGTTACAACCTAAAATATAAATTAAATTTTTTAAAGTTTTATTCAATCCATTAAATGTAAAAGAAGAAACAAATTAAATTATTTCACTTAAAGGTAATCCAGAGGATTTATGTGACCATAAATCTTCTGGACTATGATAAAGTAATACATAAGAAACACTTATAACTGAAATAAAATTTTGTCACTAAAAACTAATGCAAAAGATAATTGTGATTATAAGTCTTCTGAATTCTTTTAAATGACACAAGAGGTATTTATAACTTATATACATAAAAAATTACTAGTACTTAAAACAATAAAATAAGCAATTTTTTCTGTAAAATGTTTCAATAACAAATAAAAAAACAAAGAAATTATTTGACTATTATTAACCATAATGACAAATAATTAGCACCATGAAAAACTTCTCAATAACTTTCATGTATTGGTTTATAAAATATGGGAGAAAATCCATTTGAAAAATATAGAAGAATTCAGATACAAAAGATATTTTATACTTAGAAATTTTTTCTCTATTTTAATTTCAAATAGTTAAAGTTTTCTTAATTTCATTAGTTCATCAAATGTAATAAACAAATGTATAACAAGCCGTTTAAAAATACACAGTTGGAAATTAAAACAGTTGTAATGCTTTTATTAGAGTTGGAATAAAAGCATAACATGTTTAATTAAAATAATACTTTTTTTTCCAAAAAAAATATCTAACTCAACATAGTAGTACACTATATTAAACAATTGACCAATCTTATAATTCCAAATACTTGTACTTTATACAATAAAAAAACTAAAACAATGAAGGAAATAATAGATGTTTTTACATACATCTGAAGCCTGCAAAATATTCCCCATGTAGACAGGGCTGACACTATCTTCATCATAATCATATGATACACGCAAAGGCAAGCATGGTGTAAAAAATCCATGGTCATAGAGATGTTTAAAAATGCCATAATGATCTGCAATATTCTGTAAATGAGTGGGTCCATCAAACATCATCCAATCATTTTGAATTTGATCTAAATCTATTTCATCTAATAATAAAAAATAGCTAAATTAAAACATTTTTATAATGAAAAACTTTAATATAGATAAGAGACAAAAGTAAACAGAATTATATTTTTAATTAAAGAAAAATATTTAATTGAAAAAAAAAACTTATTTTATTTACCAATATTGAAACTAATTTCACCTTCCTTATACCCTTTTCTCAACAAATAATTGTGATGTTTGGAAAGGCAAGTTGGTAAAAAATAAGATAAATAAATAATTAAAGGCAAAGTTTGAAGACACAAGAGCCAGAACTGGCTATGATGAGACAAGTGTGATATCACATAATCAAGGCAAGGAAATTCAATGGCGTTCATAACTAAGTTTTACACACAAAAAAGGACAGAAAATTAAAAAAAATTATTGGGAAATTCTAGGATTACACACAAAGAGGTTTATCACAATAGTGATTTTTCCTTCATAATAATGATTTTTACCAATTTCTTTTTGGAAAAAGATTGTAGAAAAATTTTTTAACTTTTGGCAGAAAAAATTCAATGTTTCGATAAATTGATTATAACTTAATTGTTTTTAGTATGAAATGAAAAATATCAATTTGGTCTAAAAAATTAAAAACACATGTCTATAGCTTTTTTAAAATAAAGAAACATTTGAAAATTTTCTTAGTAATTTTTCTTTAAATAAATTGAATTATAAGAGGTTTTCAACTTTCTGAGAAGCAAAATTAATTTTATTCATTTTAAAAGAAAAATAAATTAATTTATATCAAGAAACATAAAAAAAATCAATTATTCTATAGTTAATTTGGCAGTATAAGTTTAGCTACATTTATGTATACAAACTCAATATTTAATAAGCTTTAATGGTTCTTGAACCTAAATAAAATAAACATAAAACTAAATGGAAATAATAGAAACTGCTAATTACTTTGCATAAAAAAAATAATAAATTATAATTAAAAAGTTTCAAGGCACTTTTATCTACAAACATCACACATTTTTTTCCCCTTATTAGTCAATTTTGAACATCAAATAATAACTTGGGTAATATTTCCCTGTGTAAAATCATCAGTATCAATGAAATAAGACTTTAAAAAAATAATTTTATTTCTGTAAAATCCATATTTGTTTCTATTAAAATCAATAACTGTATATCCCAGTTATATGTCGACCAGTAACATAAATTTACTCTTTTTTATTACAAGATGGGAAATTTCTGGCATGTTGGGTGCATTAGTCAATCGCTGAAAGAAAAAAAAAGGAAATTTATATTGTATTGTTATTGGAAATTTATACAGTAAAATCTTTTAAAATGTGGAATTTCAATTCTTTGGGTGGGGGTCAAAACTATTTTCTGTGAAACTCAGAAGATGAGGATGAAGTAAGTATTGTAGAATTTGTTGTAGAGTGGGATCTATATGAAGACACAGCTAACATTATTGAATCCAGCACAGATGATGCTCTTACTTCACGGTATGTTTCAAAAATCTTAATTGTGTCATTTTTTTTAAATGATCCTAAATAAATATTAATTATCTTATTCATAATATCTTTTATAAACTTAATTTAAAGTATAGTTTAAAAATAAATAAATAAACCTTTATCTGTACAGAAAATGTGATGAAGGACTATTCAGCTAAACTACAAGAAATATACTTCATTTTTTTAGTGTGTATAATATTTAAGAAAGAGGTAAATTGATAGAGAGTTATTCATAATCTCTTTGTTTATAATGTATTGATATCTCCCAATCAACGAATGTATAACTTTATTACCAATGTATAAGTCGACCCACTAATTTTCATGTATTTTGGGGGTTTGAAAAGTGAACTAATACACTGGGATAAACGGTAATTAAATTGGTTAAATGATATCAAGCGAAGTTTAGCTCTTTGAATAAATCATTCATAAAAGCAACTAATCATTAAACAATTTTCAAACAAAATCCAGTACACTGAAATCTTCAAGTTAAGAAATGTTTTAGGGGGAAATTAATGATTATAATATTTTTTTAAAATACATCCAGTACATTGAAATCAAAATTTCTGTGTCCATATATATATTTCACGTCTAATAACAGATCTGTGCCTACCAGGAGACATTTCTGTATTTGTACCTGCCAATTATCATCGCCAAGTACAAAACTCATGAATAGAAAAAATAATTGTAGGGATTTACCTAGGGATGGCTATGAGTTATACCATTCGAGTTAGTTCCCTTTTGTGATGATTTTTCTTCTTCTTTTCTTCTTCTACTTTCTCGTTTGCCACTGTCTCATTACCTCTAAATTTTGGCAATAGTATGGATACTGGAATGTTCCCACACACCAGCTAAACCTCTTAATAATATATCAGACTAATTGAGAACTTATTTTGCTGAATTCTCACCTGAAAGTTCAGCTATATTTTTTCTTCTTGTTAATCTATCCTTGATTGTCACCTTTCTATGCTTTTCTTTTGGAAAACCAATATCAACTTTCTTGTCCAAAACAGGATCAGGTGCATTAATTTCTATAAAATACAAATTATTATAAATATTTACTACTTGAAACTGACTAGAAGAGTCAGAAATTGTGACACAAAGTGAAAAACACTGAAAATTTTATGAGCAAAAAATTAATATCAATTTATATATCATACATGTTTCATATTTAATATCAGTGTTTTCATCTCAGAAAAAAAATGGGTGAGAATTTCTCACCCTTTCTCAAAAACAGGGTGAGATTTCAAAAAGTTAAGTGAGACTTCAAAAAAAAAAAAAAAAAAAAAAAAAAAAAAAAAAAAAAAACACCAAGAGACTTGAAAAAAAAATCATTTCTTTAATCATAATGCATTTTTAATATCTTCTAATTTTTAAAGCATTGAATATTTTTGCAGCATCATCAAATGGAAAATGTTCTACATCTACTTTTTCATCAGCTATTCTCATTAGGTTGCTCAAATGCGTATTTGTTTCGTTTTGATCGTTTCTACCCACATTTGTTTTATTTTCATTTGTCCGTTTCGGAGTAGAAGATATTGGCTTTACAAGGTATTTGTCCATCTTACATTAACGAGCAAAAAATTTGAACGTCTTACATGAAGAAACCTTACCTACGGTAAACACTTGGTTGCAGAGAAATGCGTTCTGAAAGAGGTTCCGTGGTTCGGAAGGATGGTGTTCTGTTGTTCTTAAAGGTTCTGAACAATACTGGTAAATAGGAAAGCTAGATAATGGGGCAGATTTTGAAAATAATAAAAGATCCAGGAAGAAAAGTGAAACTGATTTTATTCTAAATGGCGCAAATGAGAAATTTTTTTCAAAATGCGAGAAATTCGCGAATTTTGAAATAGGTTTATAGAATGCGCGAATTTCTCGCGGTTATCATTTTTTAATGCGAGAATATAAAAAAATATGAGAGATTCTCGCATTCTCGCGCTGTAGTGAAAACACTGAATATGATTTTTTGAATGAAGGTTTAAAATTAAATTGCCTATC
Source organism: Parasteatoda tepidariorum (assembly GCF_982258835.1). Classification (NCBI taxonomy): domain Eukaryota; kingdom Metazoa; phylum Arthropoda; class Arachnida; order Araneae; family Theridiidae; genus Parasteatoda; species Parasteatoda tepidariorum. The sequence continues at coordinate 82,027,002 of NC_141757.1, forward strand.
AATGAAAAATATCAAACCTTTATTTATAGTGTAGTTTAAGAAAAAATTTAGTTTTTACAAGAATCACAATATTAGATATTAAAATTATGTGAACATGAATCATGATATTGGATTTTTTAAATCACATGAAGGTAAATCACAATGAATGAATTTGACGCATGCTAATAATTGGTTAGGTTTTAAATCACATATAAATACGAAAATCAATGTTAGATATTACAAATGCATAAATACGAATCACAATATAGGATTTTTAAAAATGCTTTATTACGAAACGCTACATTGGATTTTAAACTTGCGAGAATATAATTAGTGAGGGTGGAATTTAAAAATGCATGAATACGAAGCATGATAATGTTTTTTAAAATGCATAAATACAAATTCCAACATTGGGTTTTTAAATCTCGTAGATATGAACAATTCTTATATTGCGTTAATACGAATTGCAACATATAACGAAAATTTGCCTGAACAATTTAATCAAATTGGTGGATTTCCACTAGTTGGCGGAAGAATCACATGTATTTAAATGTCAGATGTGATTTTCCCAAAGATTCAAAATTTAAATTTTAGAATCTGGAACTCTGAAAATTTTATTAGATTTTAAGCTTTTGATTCCCGGAAGTATGCGAACCAATGGTCTTGATATATGAGGACTTCCGCAATATTCGAGAAAAAATCCCCGCTCATAGTTTTTAGATCCAGAAGGATGATACGAAAAACCCAGAATACACTCACCCCTGAAAAGTAAAATTATTCATGTAAAATTATTCATATAAAATATTTAAATAAACATTCATTATTCATTCATTATATAATAATGGTTAAGTAATGTCTTTAGAGGTTAAGGTGTAGAATCAGTGATCCTTTGGTTTAATGATAATTTTCATTTAGTTTTGCTGAAACCCTCTTACTAAAGACCTTGATATGCTTTGCTATCCTAGTTTTAATGACGTCACTTTTGGGTTACTACAATATTTTTACCAATATCCGATTGGTTTACTATTCCATGCATTAATTTGTTTTAAAATAGCCAAATATAAGAGAGACTACTGATTAAAACTTAGTGGAGCCTGATCTTCAGGGACAAGAAGGAACTTCTCAAACACTCTGCAGGTGCAGATAAGTCTTAGTGCTGCGGGTCACAGTCCTCTGAGCGATAGGGCATCCTGCCTGCAGATCTTTTACTTCTGAGACTAGCCATACACCCCAACTTTTATTAGGGCTCTTTGACCAGTAAATGAGGAATGGTGTCAAGGATTCACCATAGAATGCAGGACTACCTGCTACCCTTGCAGCACTAACTGGGATGGAAATCGAAACTGTCTAGGAGCCCAGTAGGACCCAACGTTGTTAGTTGGGTCCACCCAACATCAGTTAACCCTTTTAATAGATAAAAATTTCCCTGAAAGATGCAAGGAACCAGCATACTGACAAAGAAGAAAAGCATACAATGCGGAACATCACTATAAATGCACTAACTTACCTCAGAAGCTTATAATGAATTACTAGGAGTAATAACTTATTCAAATAATTTTCTTTAAGCAGAATTCTATTAAGCTTTAATGATAAGCAAGAGGAAACATTAATGTTACTAACACCAATAGCAAATTTAATAGCATTAAGTGATTAAATGAGCAAAACTCTCAAAGCTCTAATGCTCATTAGAGAGCATAGTTTAAATAGTTATATTCTATTAAAACTCTTTGATAGCCACCTGGACTGGTCAGAATCCCTAGTTACAAGCTAAAAAGACAACCAACTAAATATTTGATCAAATTAAGAACATCATAAACTCTTGCATAAAAATCCATTACTTTCCGCAACAATAAAAAAATGCCCAAGTTCTACTCTTCCTAAAAAAGTAAAATTGTGTATACCTTTAAAACTATGGTCAGATAATCCTCTTTTCTGCTCCATAAAAATTATTTGGACAAATTATACCGAAAAGACTTAAACCAACTTTTGACTTTCATATGAACAATAAGGTTTTGCGAAAACCTTTCTACCGCCAAACAACTTGTTAGAATAATTGAAAACATCACTCAAGGCTCCTATAAAAAAAATTATCAAATGTACTCCTGATGCTGGACATAACTAAAGATTTTGACTTCATTTGGCACAAGGACCAAAGTATATAAATTAACCATGAATAAAATCCATAATGACTTAATTCAGCTGCTGAATAGCAATTTAACAAATGGGGCATTCATACTTAAATTAAATTATGACAATTAAACTAAAAGGAAAATTAGTATAGGAGTACCCTAAGGGTCCATCCTAAGGTCACTTTTAATTTTAATTTACTGTGCTGATTTTATTAAACTCAAAGAAACTAACATTATTTTACGTTGACAACACAGTCATCTTAAATAGATCACTATGCCCAAATATAGCTGTTTAAAAAATAAATGCATCATTCCCACTAAGAAAAGAATGGTCTGCATGACAGAATACTTTTGCCACCAAATCTGTGACATTAATTATCAGAAGATCTAATAAAAGAAAAATCTAAAATTTTAACATCACTCTTTTTAGAAAATCAATCCCAATTGTCAATAAAATAATGAACCTTGCTCAGACACTTATAAATAAATTAAAGTGAAATGCACATAATTGGAAAGGTTTAAGGTGCCTTTCAGGCTTTAAAGCTAATTGAAGGTCCTGAATCAAAACTTGTCCTAAGAACATTAAAAATCCTATACCTACAGTGGTCCAATTATTAGCTACCAACATCAGAAAAGTAGATTTTGAAAAACATAGAATTTTTGGGGCTCTTGGTTCATAAATATGATGGAATAAGACTTGCAAAATGACCACAACAATTAGTACATTGCCCTCTTTTTCAAAGATGCAACAAATGCAATTAAAAATATCCAAACACATGCAATTAAAGATACATTCGACTTCATGTTCATCAAATTCAGGCTGACGATTGCATTTTTTTTCTCAAAAGAGTTTCAAATAAAGTTTGTATACTTTATTGAGATTAATTTCTACAAATAACTTTTCTTTAAATTATTGTTCTTATTTTATACCAAATCAGAAAAGTACCTGGGTATTAACCCGTCTGAAGCTGCGGATGTCTAAGTCATAGCTTACTAATTACTCATGTTTATTCATCTTCAATCTCAACTAACTCATTGCTACCTCGGCAATCTTAATTGAAACTATTCACTCAGTCGAATGTAATGAAACCAACTACCAGGGCGGCACAGATAAAGATCTCATATAGGTAGAGATAAACTATAAGCCATTGAGAGTCAATGGCATAAATATTACTATAAACTCACCAGCTAGTCTTTGACTTAAAGAAGGTATCTCTTCTAATGGTTTTAAGACAGTCTCACGATAATGAGCCTCTCGTTCTCTAAAAACTGGAGTAGAAATTTTATGTTTATAGTAACCCAAAAACCTTGATTCTTTAGCTCGTGTAAAATTTAGAAAAATATTTTTGATCCGCTGCTTCGTAACAGAAGTTTTTAAAGTTTTCCCAGCGGCATACACAGCCGACATGTTTAATATTTGTTTTTGTTTAAATAAAACGCTTTTGACTACTTCTCTTTGCCCGTTTCAAGTCTCTTAGAGACAATAACCTAACAGCCTCATCAAATAAGGACATCTGAAGTCATTTACATAATTTTTGTAGCATTCTCGCTGCATACAATCGCAAGTCAATGCGATGACTCGTACAGAGAGTGACTCGTACAGATATTCTTACGCACTAGCTTTATCTGAAAATAGATAGGCACTTTATTTACTTCGAGGACGAGGATGATCCTAAGACATGCAATTCGCGATCACAACGTTTGAGTGCGCCCTCTAGCGGGAGCCTGAAAATATCGGGCATTAGTTCTATCATAATCATTGACAAAGACGGACGCCATCTTCTTATTTTAGCAGCAAATAAGAAGCAAAATTTCCCTAAGGAAAATACAGAAGAACTTGAAAAAACTAACCAGAACACGCCAACCAAACATTGTAGCAGAACACGCCAGACATTTAAAGAACAATTTCTCAATAATTTTTACCTTTCTATTACCAGCAACATAACTTCCGATTTCATGATCGCTTGCTGTTACAGATGTGTGTATTACAGTAAAATAATTTTTTGTTTTCAATTCATTACAAATTAAAGTGAAGTCAACATTGCTTTCGTCATTCCAATGAATAAATTGAATTCAGAACTTACAAAACTGTAATAGTTATAGAATTCGCGATCGCAACGCTCGAGTACGCCATCTAGCGGGAGACTGAAAATATCGGACATTAGTTCCCACAAAGCCATTGGCAGTGACGGGTGCCATTTCATTAGCAGCAAATAAGAAGCAAAATTTCCCTAAGGAAAAGGTAGAACTTCTTGAAAAAACTAATCAGAACATGTCAAACATTGAAGCAGAACACGCCAAGCATTTGAAGAACAATTTCTCGATAATTTTTACCTTTCTATTACCAACAACATAACTCCCAATTTCATGATCACTTGCTGTTACAGATTGTGTGTATTACGGTAAAATAATTTTTTCTGTCTTCAATTCATTACAAATTAAGGTGAAATCAGCATTGCTTTCGTCATTCCAATGAATAAAAAAGAATTTAAAATATGCACAGAACTGTATAATATATAGTTATAGAATATTGTTCTTCTTTATAGAATAGTATATATTTCTGTATCTATATTATTCGTAAAACAACAATAAAGAATCATCCGAACTACTTGAAATAGATTCATTTGTGCCGATTTTTAATAAATTTGTATCGTTTTCTTGGTAATTATTTTTTTGTTTTGAAGGAATAATTTAAACTAGAATTCAGCTATTCTGTTTTTAAGCTACATATTCAAATTCATATCGAGATCTTACATTTATAAAATTTTGATGTGTGGTATGTTATCTAAAAGTAATGAAGGGATAATCTATGCATATATTATTTGAAAATAAAATTTTCAAACGAAGAACATTTCATTTGGAATTCTGCGGATTTTTAAAACAGGTGAGTGTTATGATTTTTATAATAAAAAATTTGCTTGTAAATATTTTTTTTTCCTATTTGATGATAGTTCTCAACAGAATGGTTTTTTACGTCTGATTAAGAAGTATAAGAATAATAAAAAAAGAAGCAATTGGAAAGTTCTTATTTCAATGTAAAGAATTCTTAAAATCGTTTTTTTATCCTAAGAAGAATTCTTTATTTTCCGTTTTTTAGTTTATAATTTTTTGATAAAAATTGTTGTCAAAGCACTTTTTTTGAAAAATTAAATGGTATAACATTGTGTGTTTATGTATACTTCTTGTATATTCCAATGTTTGAAGTAATATGATTCAGAAAAATATGGAATAAAAATTCGGTACTTACGTATTAACGCCACTGCCGCTACAGATTTGGCGGTAAGTGCCGCCAATCTACACTTAAAATTTTTGCGACAATTCATAAAATAAAACACTTTATTTAAAATCAAAATAGTCAATCGGATTTCGGTGGAAAGTGAGCCGATGTAGAGTTTAGCATAGATTCAAAACAATCATATCGCCATATGAACTCTGATAAAGAAGATTCCAAATGAAATAACATTTCCAAAACGTACGTTTACCAAGATAAAGTTTTATGTTGTGGGAATTGGTACATTTTCGTTTTTTCGGTAAAATATTTCCCTCCTGAAAAAATAAAATTGCATCCTGTTTTGTTTTTGGCAAATCCCAAAGACGAATTTTCGTAGCACTAAAAATGGCGACAAAAAAGAATTGTTTTTTTGTTTTTATTTCGTCAGCATTCTTTATTTTACGTTTCTTAGTTTCTAAATAATGTTTTTTTATTGAAACTTGAAATTTTTTGATAAAAATTGCTGTCAAAAAACTTTTTTTACAAAATTAATTTTCATAAAATTATAAGGTTTATGTATACTTTCTGTTCATTTTAATTTTTGAAGTAATATGATTCTTAAAACTATAGAATGTAAAGTTTATATGGGCCTTTCATATTATATCATTAAATTTAGTAAAACTATTTCTCGGGCATTAGGTTTTAACTCTTGTAAGAATATACATATTTTTTTCTGTTAATGTACAAATATTTTTCCGATGTGTTTTGGATATTCCTTCTCTAATAAAAAGAGATACCATTTTGTTTTGTTTGCATAAGAAAGAATACCAAGTATTTTTCTTTTTTAAATTTAATTAGCCACAATAAAGAAGGAACGTTGCAATGCTACGTGCTACATTAAAGACGTCTCTAGAGAGTAACTGAATCACTGTTCATATGGAAATCGCAGGTATGCGTCTCATACAACAACGCCCCCTATAGTTCGTTGCGATCGCGAATATTCTTAGTATATATTTCTGTATCTATATAATTCGGAAAACAACAATAAAGAATCATCCAAATCACTTGAATTAGTATCATTTGTGATGATTATTAATAAATTTTTATCGTTTTCTTGGTAAGTATTTTTTAGTTTAAGAATAATTTCAACTAGAAATCAGCTATTTTGTTTTCAAGTAACATATTGAAATTCATATCGAGATCATACAATTATAAAATTTTGCTGTGTGGTAAGTTATCCAAAAGTAATGAAGGGATAATCTATGCATATATTATTTGAAAATAAAATTTTCGAACTAAGAACATTTCATTTAGAATTCTGCGAATTTTATAAAGCAGGGGAGTGTTATGATTTTCATAATAAAAAATTTGCTTATAAATAATTTTTTTCTTATTTGATGATTACGTCTGATTAAGAACTATAAGATAAAAAAAAAAAAAGATGCAATATGAAAGTTTTTATTTCAATATGAGGAATTTTTAAAATCATTTTTTTATCCTACGAATTCCTTATTTTACGTTTTTTAATTCATAATTTTTTGATAAAAATTCTTGTCAAAATACTTTTTTGAAAAATTAAATGGTATAACATGTGTTTATGTACACTTCTTGCGTATTCTAATGTTTGAAGTAATATGATTCAGAAAAGCATGGAATAAAAATTCGGTACTTCCGTAATAACGCCATCGCAGCTTCAGATTTGGCGGTCTTTACGTGCCTAACTTCGAAACTTAATAAATGTTTAGTATAATTTAATTGAAATATTTGAGGTCAACCCCTGGAACGTTTAAATAGACATCACTTGTACGTGAAAATCTGATTAATAGATCAAAAGTTATGCAGGGTGATATCTTTTTTTTACCGCACTGTCTTTCATTATTCAAAAACTAAATTATAAAACATATAATCACATATGTACCTAAAGTTTAAAAGGTAAGGCCTTTAAGAAGTTTTAATAGATCTATTTTAAATATGGTAATTAGTAAATGTAGACAATTAAATGTTTTTCCTTCTTTGTATGAACTTTTTTTTTTTCCTTTTTACTGAGATTTTTGACCGACGAATAGTTTTAGTATCTGAAAAATTGAAGCTCCAATCAAAGACACAAAAAAAATGGTCGATTGTCGAAAATAAGGCTCCTAAATATTATTTAGGTGCTCAAGTCTAAAGTTTGAGCCCCTTATTATTATTTTGACATTTTGCCTTTTTCGCGATATTTGTGGAAATAAATTCAATAGTAGAAAATTTTTTTCTAACAGTAAAACCAGTTAAACCAAAGATTTCGAGTAAAAATCCAGTTTTAATAATTTATTTTTCATTTATTTTCTAATTATTTCGATTTCTTTCTTTCTTTTTTCGATTTATATTTCATTTATTTTCGAAATACTATATTGTTTAAATAATATGCTTAACTATCATCATGTTGAGATACGGGATTACGGGACTATTCTCCCTGCATGCGGAAAGTTTGGATACGATTGACAACTTGATTGTTGAATTTTTCGCTGGTTAATATATTTCATCAATGAAGTTCCATTTAAATGTTCTCTAAAGTGAACTTTTTGGTAGTCAGAAAGTGGAAACATATTCAAATGAAAAAACAGACAAAATAGTTTAATATTATTTTATTGAAATGAAGTTAAAATTAATATTTTTTTACGTTTGCAAGATTATGCATACATTAGTTTATAAACTCTTCTGAAGTTATACACAAGAATGCTTCAATAATAAATATTTTGTTTCAGTACCATCTTACCCCAAGAAAATAATCAGTATTTTTCAAATAAATTATTGAAAGAAAAAAAACTATTATCCTTCTAACTTAACATTCCTTTTAAATATTCTCAAACCTTAATTATTTTCATTTCTTCTCAAACCTCAATTGTTTCCATTTCAACTATATTTTCTATTTATTTTCAGGAGTTATTGGTACTAAAAATGTTTAACTTTTAAAAAAAAATTCTTACTCTTTCCCTTATAGCTTTATTCTACGTGGTTTTCATTTCTTTTGTTATTTTAAAGTATATGAAAACGCATTATGGGGGGAAATCAAATGTCTCGTTATATTGTTATAGCTTCTTTAACCTTTTCATTTTTTCAATCAGTTCATTTTTTAGCGTTAAATAGTAAATTTTTGTTGTGTTATTTAGAGTATCGACATATTTTTAAATTTTCGGCATTGTCCTAAACTTGAATCTAATACATGAATGGTTTGAAAATATCATTGGAAGAATTAATTATTGCCATATGCCAAGGCAGAAAACAGATTATGCTCAGTTCGTGTTCCGTAATCACAACCCTTGTAGGAGAATGTTGTTATCCTTGGCCGACTCCTTCGTTAGGCTTATTTCAATATTTTGTAGTAGTTATTGTCAGCAAGAGTTCCCTGTTGACTCTTTAGTATACTTTATGAAGTTTGAAAATCAACTTTTGATGATCTGATGAATCCAATTTGGATATATTTGGAGAAAGAACTATTCCAAGAAGAGTAAAAGAAAATTATTGTTGGAGAAGACAATACAATACAAAAGTTTATAAATGCTTCAAGTTCTCAGATATAATAAAATTTATCAAGCTTAATAGATCAAACTAAGCTGTTTAAGTTTTTAAAATGAAGGATTTTACACACCATAAAAAAGCTAGTTTTGGCAAAGCCACAGAGACAAGAATCCAAATTACGAGGAACAAACGCAGTTGAGAAAGATTTTGGAATCCTAAAGGTTAAGAACTGGTCAACCATTGTCACCGTGAGGGTTTCTTGGAGTCAAAGTAAATGCCTTGGCCCACCCAGGGCAATTGTGCTACTCATAATGATGAGGATGATGTACACAAAGAGGACATTTTTACTAATTATGACGATGCTATAGTGTGTTAACTTCTACATTTTTGCAGCAGAAAAACAGAAAAAAAATCGAACTACTTAATAATTTTTGATCTAATGAATGGATTTTCACACAATTTAATTGTACAAGAGTTTAACCTTCTTAATGCTAATTAATTTGTGCCGAAAATATCTTAAGCTACAAATTTAGACCCATAAACCTACTTTCATTGAATAAATAAATTTAAATGTGAAATTTTTTAACAAAATTAATTTTTTTAAAGTTTACTTAGTATGCTATAATTTGTTGCAGAAATATATCTGAGTTTTAAATACATTATGTATTTAATTTCAATTTTTTTTTTAAATTAACTCTAAATATGTACCTTAGGGGGTACACTGGTTCAATTTAAAGTATAGCATAATTTAAGTGCGAAGACTGGATCAAAATATCCTCAAGCAGGAGTTACTTTGATTAGTTTTTTCAAAAAAAGGTTTTGTCTCTCCATCCTGGTATTCTTTACTTCATAATAACCTTAACTTTAAAAATCTTACTTTTTTCTGAAAATTTATTAATCATCATTCACTCCTTCCAACAACTTTGGCAATTCCTTTCTTTTTCGAAATCATAGAAGAGACTTCTTACTTCTCATGCTTATCCATGCTTTTTAAGTATCAAACTATTTTTAAAGCATGTATTGGTAAAATGCAGATTTTTTCAAAAATCTTTCATCCTTTTTTTCTTATATAAGAATTTTTTCCTTCTTTATATTGGAAACATGTACTTATAAAATAAATGATTATGAAAGAGAGAAAAAAAATGCATTTTTACAAATTCCTAGTTTTAACATTATCTGCAGTAAAGATGGGTTTCCATAAATGCAACTGATAAACTATTGATTACTGATTACTTAAATTTATTCAGCAATTTACATAAATACACCATAAAGTAATAAATGAGTTGATTTAGTATCAGTTCATTGCACGAGCTCTTCATACATTAAATAATGTGTTTATTTTTGGTATAAGAATCAAAATCTTCAATTTCGATCTTTAATGACAATGATTAAAAAAAGTGTGCCTATTTTGTAAAACATTATTTACATAATATCTCATTCTTTTTTATACAAGAAATATTTCTGAAAACTCTAGTACTCCGAACCTAAGAGCCACGAGATAAATCCTTCATTAAATAAAAGGGAGTCATCTTTACCTCAGTTTTAGAAACTTTAAAAAGAAATATTAATTTTTCATGAGTTGGAGGCTTTTTTTAAGAGTTCTGATATCATTAACTATTCTCTGTTGATGAGGTATTTTTAGTATTTTGACTCATTTCTCTACCAGCTAGTCCATCATATCAGCAAACCAACAGTAGTTCTACGATGCAAGCAAAGTTTCGTTTTAGAACAAGACAGATATCTCTGGCCTGAGAGTATACATCGTTTATTTTACTTTTTAGGTAGATTTGATGTCATTAATTACAATTAAAAGGCTCAATTTCATTAGGTATATCAATTATTGCATTTTTCGATTATTATTTCATAAAATTTACTCCCGTTCTAAATTTAAAATGCAATCAAAATAAACTGTCATTCCAGATACCTGCTATCACGGGCCGGATTGGTAATGCTGAAGGACGAGTTCGGATCCGCGAGCCATGTTTGGAGATCCCTGGAAATGATCACCCCTAAAACAGTGGCTAATATTTACTATCACAAAAAAGCTATAGTTTCATAAATGTAAGAGTTACTAACAGAAAAGACATTAAGTAACTAACGCGCGCTGAATATGATCCTGAAATGAGAGGTAACGGCTGAATTTCATTATAATTAAATAGGTGATCTTCTTCCCTATTGCTTTCAGGCGATGAACATCTGACCAAAGGAGGCTGGAAACTGGTCGGTCTTGTCTTGCCATCTGGAGTCTCACCTAAATACAAATACACCAAATCAGGACTCAATTTTTCAAAACGCACTAAATCTTCTTCTACGGATGGAACAATGATACCCAATTCTTCACAACCACCAGAGCTTGTTAAATTGCCAATTTGACCAACTTGCCATTTTGTACCAGAGCCACAATTCAAGAGACCATTCAGATTATCTGAAAACTGTTTGTCGTGAGGAGTTAAAAACGATTCTTTAATGTGGAAATCGTATTCCACTGCATCTTCGATGATACTTGAAGGAGGACCAGGATAATAAGTTCCCTTTGCACTGAGGGTGAACATTGGATTCAGGCATTGAGGATCCTTGAAGTAAGAATGTTGTGCTTGCCAACCTTGATTCTCATAGCCAAATATGAAGGTTCGATAAAGGAATAGGCCGTAAGGTCTGACCTCGCAACGCAGGCTTATCCATTGTCCTTCCAAACCTGTTCTAGGAGGACTTGTGTCGTACGATACAGCCAGAGTTGGTGGAGATTTAATGCCTTTTTGCCATGAGGATTTCACCAAGTTGAGACATATTGCGCAGTTTTCAGTCTGAAAAAGTAGAAAAAAATTATAAAACCTGCAATGAAAAATAACTATTAATTTGAAAGCCATATTCCAATTTCCACAAAAAGAAAAGGTTTGCTAGAAATCACAGGATGTCAAATCCCTTTGTAATAAATTTATAAACATAAACTTATGTTACTGATTGAAAAACTTCATTTGAATCAAAAATATACAAATTGGTAATAATGGTTGACCAACAACAGCCAGAAATTAAAGTTTCTAATCTGTATATTTTCCAATCTGTAAATTTTTTAATCAAGTAATTTCTTAGGATTATTTACTCACTAAATATATGTTATAAGGAACGAAAAAATGGACTTAAGCTATCATCATTTAATATTTATCTATGAGCTGTGCTTTATGCAATCTATACTAACTGTACTATCAATGAATGTTGAGCTAGCAAGTGAATAAAGAAAGGAAACAGCGAGAGAAAAAATGAATCAAATGAATAATATGAATAAGACAATTAGCGAAACATTGATGAATTAGAAAATCATGGAATGAGTGAATGGGATAATGGGTAATTCAGTGAATAAAGGAACGAAATTCTAAGTAATTAAAAAAGTTTATAAGCTTTTAATTTTGAATATGGCTTTCGACGGTAATCAATATTTCTTATTTCTTTTTAACTCCATTTAAAATAATCGATTAAAAAAAGTACTGTGAAACTAAAAGCCTGCTTGGCCGTCGATGACATAGCATGCTTCGTTTAAGACATTTGCCTACAGCTGGTCCCATGACTTTTACAATTTTCATTTAAAAATTTACCAGCGTGAACTGCATATTATCGTTGAAGCTTCCATTACACTTTTTTTCTATGTTTTTTGTTGACTGACTATTCATTCCGAGAAGATGATATCTTTAAAGTGTGATTTTGTGACAGCATTCGAATCTTCACTGGAGCTTCGCGCCTGATGGCAATCATTTAATCTCCCAATCAATCGTCTCCTGATCATTAAAAGAGAATTTATCGGCTTATTATCGCTAAAGAGAATTGATCGTCATTCATAGTTTTGGATGACTTTTAAAAATTGAACTGGAGCTTTAATGTGGATGATATATAAACTATTTAAAAACAGTGCAAGTAAAATTTATGGCCAATTGAAATTTTGATTACTTTTTGGAATAAACAAACTAACAGAATGAAAAATTGAATAGAAAATGATGAATTGAAATGAAAGTATGAAAAACAAAGTTTTTAAAGTTGATTAAGACGACGAAAATAATTTAATATCTGTCAAACTTATAACGGAACAAGGGGAGAGCAATACTTTCGTTTAAAAAAAAAAAACTCCTTTACAATCGAAAGTAATGCACCCCTTCCCATTTTTATTTTAGATGTGACATACTTACTTTTTTTTTAGGGAAAAACTTACGAAAAACTTCCAGAAAAATGTAGTTTCTAACAGTTTCAGTTCAATTAATTCAAATTATTTTTTAAGGAACTAATAAGAAGCTCCGTGCAATGCACCAACCCCCGTGATTGTTCCTTAAGTGAATATGTCACATCTAAAAAAAAGTAAGGATGTGACATACTTACTTTTTTTTTAGGGAAAAACTTACGAAAAACTTCCAGAAAAATGTAGTTTCTAACAGTTTCAGTTCAATTAATTCAAATTATTTTTTAAGGAACTAATAAGAAGCTCCGTGCAATGCACCAACCCCCGTGATTGTTCCTTAAGTGAATATGTCACATCTAAAAAAAAGTAAGGATGTGACATACTTACTTTTTTTTTAGGGAAAAACTTACGAAAAACTTCCAGAAAAATGTAGTTTCTAACAGTTTCAGTTCAATTAATTCAAATTATTTTTTAAGGAACTAATAAGAAGCTCCGTGCAATGCACCAACCCCCGTGATTGTTCCTCATTTATTATTATTTTTTTATAACCGATAAAAGAAAATAATTTTGTTTAGATAATTGTTATAATATAATGTAAGTACATTTTATTAATACATTAATCGTAGAGACATAAAATGATACCTGGATTTAAAGAATAATCAACTGTATTTGGAAAAATATTTAAACTTAAGAATACAGATTGTGCAACAAAATGAGAAGTTATACCCAAAAAGGAATTTTACTTGTTAACGATATATAACGATATATTTGTATCATATGACAGTTTGCATTGTAAACAGTTTTTATGCTTCTTCAACCTTTATATTTTTAAATATTTTAGTATGAATGTTAAGATTTATATCCGGTAAAATCCAATCTCTCTCTCTCTCTCATTTTTGAATTTAGTCATTTTTTTGTTACTTTTGATATCAAGTTAAGTGATAGCTTATGAAATGAAAATTGTGAGAGAAATATATATTTTTTTATAACAATGGTTTAATTTTTATTAAAAGGAAAAAAAATTAAACCAGTTAAAATTGCAATAACTTAGGAGCAAATTTGAATTTCGAAAAAAAATCTAGTTAAGTTTACAATTCAAATAAGACCTACCGGCACTTCAAATTTCAACTATGAAGTTGCATTTCAGAAAACAGTAGATGCTAAAGCAGAACAAAATACTCTTTTCTAGCGACATTTAAACGAAAAACAACAACAACAACGATGATTGTAAAGCCACCGGAGTTAGTGACAGCAAAAATTCTATTATTCAGAAAATTATTATTATTCAACAAATTCGAATTGTTATTCTGCAAATTCTATTCTACATACTAAGACGTTACATGCTGTCCCTGAACAGTCGTGACGTCACAGATAGTCTACATGCAAACTTTTGTTTCAGATTTGTGAAAGTAAAATGGGATAAGAGATAGTGAACTTCATTATTCTGTACGATAGTTTTTCACGTTTAATATCAAGTATTTTTGGATTATAACATTCAAGTAAGTGTTTTGGTATTCTATAACTTGTACTAATACTTTTTTTTTTAAATATTTACATCGTTAAACTGAGTTCATTTTTAATCTTAATTTAAAATTAACCTTATCCATCAAACAAACTGTAATGAAATTATTCATCATTAATTGATAAATAAATGAGTAATTAGATTAATTATTTTGCATAGTAAGAAAAATTTCATGATAATTTTATAGAAATTCTTTTTAGAATTTTTAATATTTAAATAAAGCTAAGTTCGAAATAAATTCAATTTTTAATGACGTTGATTTATTCCTCAAAGTACCAAGATTGTAATTTTTTGTTTTTAATAACTCTCGGAATGGATTCTGAAACTTTCAAGGATATTATATAAAGGAGTTGTTCTTTTTTCTAGATATTTAAGTCATATTATGATTAAAAAATTTAATAATTTATTTATTTAATATCTACAGTTTTCTGAAATTATTTTTACTGTTCTATAAGAAATTTTAAAAAAGAATCTGTTTGATGCACGTTATACTTCGGATTATTTTACTCAAAATTATTTGTTTTGTGCTTTCATTCAAGTATATTTCTTTATTTTGAATGTTTTAGTAATTTTGCAATAACTCAATGTTGTTATTATGCTTAAAGTATACAAAATACTACATAATCTTTAATTTTTTATGATGGACAGATCTTTTTTATATATATTTTTTATAATTATATATTGCGCACGGTACCTCTAAATCGATAATTAAAAATTTTCAGTGTTTATTAATGCCCTATCCTGAAAAGGTCTTTTAATAAGATATTATCTATTAAAACTAGCCATTTCTTTTTTAACTAAAAATAGATTAATAATAATAAATTAATAAATTTAATGTTTGCTTAAATTTCTTTTAGATAAAAACAATTTGAAATGCATTAAGCTGCGTTATTTTCTGGTATCGAAAAATCTATTTTAAATGAAAAAATATCTGTCAAATATTTTTCAAATATTTTAATTTCAGTATTTTACACAAATATTTAAATTTTTTGGTACTATCTGATAAATTATTTATTTAGTAATATTATTGCAAAACTTTATTACACATCATATATTTATTGTTATATTTTATTATACAAGTTTAATATTATCTTATATTAAGAATTATATATATTATATATTAATATTTATTTAAATTTTTATCATTTCAAGATGATATACTATTTTTTATTAAAATTATAAATAGAAAAATATGCTTTATTCCTTTTCCCTTTTAAAATATTATTTATTTTCAAGAATAATTCAAACTTTTCTAATAAGCATACTGCAGTAATCATGTTGAACTATTCAAATATTTAGTGGCAAACAAGCATGGATATACTTTGGGTCCGTTTTTACCGTGTGAATAAAGCTGTATAAAGTATTTGTACACTTTAATTCTATCCTTTTAAAAAAATGGCTCATGTTAATGGGTATTAATAATTTCTATACTGCTCTAATTAGCTTTATTAACTTAGGAATACTTAGTGCGATGTTAACATCAGATTTGTCCATACAAAAAAAAAAGAAAATTTCGACGAGTTCATAAGAAATCAACACTCTCATAAATAATAGCCACAATCAATTAAATCAAAAACAAATCCTCCAAAATGAACTGAGTATTCTGTAATTATGCAATATTTTTAATTGCTTTTACAGAATTTTTATAGCCAAACACTCTGTTAAATTTTTATTATTTTCTTAAACTTTTTTTTTCCGAGAGACTGCTCAATCCGAAAGATGAGAGATTTGACACCTGTTGTTGGTCAAACCGTCATGAAGGAAATATGAAACGGCTGCTGCTGCTCCTCATCTAAGCGGGGACAATCTCTTTAATCCCAGAGATGGTGGAGACTTTTCCTACGTCCTATTATTTCCCAAGTATCAACAAAATGAACGAAAATCGGGTATAGGATAGAGCTCCCGTTGGAGGGTTTAAGGGAAGAGGATTAAGAGCCATGTCAGCTTACTTTGTTTGAAAAGGAAAAACAAAGAGTAAGTAATTTTTTTACCATTCTGTATGATTGATAATGTCAATATGTTACCGTATCACTGTATTATTTGTTTTATTCTTTAAAAATCCACTCATAGAAATTAATGACAAGGAAGATTTTAATAATTTTTTTTTAATAAAAAAAATGCTACCGAAATAATAATCTCTCCCAGCCTTAAAGCAAGGACAAAATAAATAGATATTTTTTCGTTAACTTGATTAAAAGTTAAAAAATGATTAAAAGATCTCTAAAGTTATAGGCAAATAAATTTTGTAACAAGTTTTCGTGAAGAGCGTATCGGAGTCCCTTCTAACCATTAATAGTATTAAGCCAATTTAAACCAATATAGAATGCAAATTTCTAATTTATTAAGTCACTAATTAATGTTTTTGAATATCTTTTATTTTATTCATTAAAATATATTTTTTAGGTTTTAGTTTCCAAATTTTAATTTTTATATTTTTAGTTCTGTTAGTTTTATATTTTAGTTACGTCCTGTCGCACTATTAATTCAAAAACAATTCAAACGTTTCTATTAGGTTTCTTTTCGTTTTATTTTTTTTTCACTTCTAATTATGGCCTTAGCCAACGGATAAAATCACAGCAAAGCATTGAAATGTCATGATGAGAAAAAAAAGCTTTTATTCCCACCAAAACAATTTTTTTTTCTAATTCATTTCCCTTATTTGAATATGAATTAATTGTTGTTGTTGTTGTTGTTGTTGCTGGCCCACACGGTTCGCGGAGCTAAACCAAGTCCATGACTCTGAGCAAGTCTGTAACAAAAAGTGGATCTGAAAAGAGGTCCACTTTAGAGATATTTAGGCATTGAAGTATATGTTCAGGAGTAGCTTGTTGGTCGTTACACTTAGTGCAAACAGGGAAAATTCTTGAACCATTATTGAACAACATAGTTCTTAGGTGACCGCTTCGAAATCTTGATATAACGGTCTGATCCCGCCTGCTGCACTGAAGGGTCAGGCTGCCACCTGGGCGGTTGCACTGATACCAATGATGAACTGGAGGGGCCACAGGATCACGAAGCCTGTTAAAAAGGGAGTGGAGCTCCGAGAAAGTCAGATTTTCCGAAGTCATAGATGTGGAAGAAGTGCAGCTTCTGTGATCAATGAAGACCGGAGCACCAAAAGGCAGAAGGCTGACTCAGCTCCTTCACCTGCATACTTTAGCTGGGCATAGTGGAATGGCCTTCACGCCTAGGGTGGCCCTACCAGGAGATTAAACTCCCGACGTACTTCGCCCATTCCGCCCAGTGACACCACCCCGCCACGATGAGGCACTATGCAGGACTTGACTTGAATTAATTAAACTATTCAATTGAATTTTCCCTAATTATCGAATAGAAGATTTTTAAATGTTTTAGTAATGAGGGAACAAAGATTGTTTATTTAGATTAGCCACAATGTTTATTTTATTTAAACCGTGTAGAGATTATACATTGAAACATTAAAGCATGTTCCATCTCGGGAAATATCTCAACGTACAGCAGATGCATAATTTATTATAAGTTTCATATGTTTTGCTACAAGGAAATTTGCTCTAATCTGTTTGTGAAATTTTTCTATGAGTATTTTTTTTAGTTCAATGTATTATTTTTTATTTATTTTATTTTCACACTAATTTGAAATAAAGCATTCCCGCTACAGCCCGTTGTAGGCCGGAGGACCAACAGTGCACAGATCACCTTTACTTCCCAGATAAGCTAGTACCCAACAATCTGAAGTTGGGTCAGCTTCAAGCCAGCTCTGATGATCGAACCCCGGTTCTTCACAATAACAGTTCAGTACCTTAACCAATGAACAATCAGTCCTTCATTGTTATTTTTAATATAGTTTCTATAAAATTCATAATTGATTATAAAACACGAGTCTTTTTTATACTTACACCTAAATTGAAATAAAGAAAATTCACAGTTTTTATTTATATTTTGCCCCAAAAATCAAATAAGATGAATCCGAAAAATATTTAAAACAATTAATAAATATACTCTAATAAATAAAAAAATCCCCATAAAACGCTCTGTACTATCATTCTATAATTCATTACTGATACATGTCAATGAATAGTTGATTTAAAAAAACTAAGAATTTTTACAAATAAATATTTCAAAGGAATGCAATTATTGTGTATCTCAATATTTCTCCAAATCAAAAGTTTCAGTACAACCAAAGAGTCAGTTCGCTTTGGGATCGATTAGTTCTTCTTCGGCGATTTAATATCTTTTGCCTCAGTTCAAACGATAATTTTATTCAAATTGCAGCTGTTCACTTTTCCTTTGCTTTTAAATCGTTTGTGCACATTCTTAAAGAGAAATGATTGTCTTAATGAGATACCGAGTCAATTAAGGGTGATACAGTGGAAAGTAAAGAGCAAAGGACGCTGAAAACGGACATGGGAAAGGCGGGAAGAAGTATATGAAATTTTGAGAATTTAATTAGTAAAAGTGAGCTGAGAGTATGCTTTGTTAGGTGTGAAATGAAATTATTGAGATAGCTCATAGAGAAAAGTTTGGAGAAAATAAGTGGAAAACTTCAATTTAGCTATTTAGCATGGTTGATGATTTTTGAAATTCAAAAGATATCGAAACTTTAAATTATTTAAATAAATTTTATTAAAATCGTGAGTATCAATGAAGAGTTTATAATAATCTATAAATAGGAATTAAACAGTTTTGCGAGTTAAATTTACTCAAAGGCAAAAGCGATCAGTTTGATTGATTTCGGTTATGAGTATCTATATAAGGAATTGTTCATTTTTAAATAGAGAATCGTGGGATTTTTATCGCACTTTTTCAAATCTTCAGATTTTGGAGAACCATCATTATCATTAATCAGGAGAAAAAAGGTTTGTATCTTTATTAAATTTTTTAATCACATAATTAGTAAAACAATTATGTTTATTTTCAAATTATTGCATATATAAAGCAATTTAGAATATTTAAACATTTTTTTTTGTTATTTTTTATTTTTAAATTTGTAATTTTGAGGTGTCGCCTTTATTTTATCTATTTTTATTTGAGACGAGAGTCAAATTTCGAACATAAATGTTTCGAAGGAAAGAACGTTTTAAGAACGCAAATTCAGCTTAGGAAATTAAAAAGAATATTTCAAAATATCTTTTGTTATGCTACCTGTTGTTAACTTTTTAAGTAAGTGAATATAACTGAAATTAGTTCCAATTCTGTTAAGTTTGAAATACGTTGTTTTAACGAGAAAAAAACGCAGTTTGAAGTTGACAAAGTGTATTCTATTCATCGACACCTCAAACTAATATGTGTTAAATTTTAGTCATTCGCTCGAGTATGAACTCATACTTCAAAAAGAAATAATTTCGAATTTTATGCAATCTATATTGAAGATTTTCCTAACGGAAAAGGAGGAAAGAAATGTTTTTTGAAAATTTCGCAATATAATGGATTCGTTGGGATTTTAAATTTGCTTATATACAAAGAAAAAGATAAAATTTTAAAAATAAAAAAGTAAATAAGTAAAAACAAGAAAATTTCATTTCTAATGTAAGAGAACGTTTTTTATTATAAATGCTTAATACATAGTAGAATAGTTAAATAAATGTTTAATAAAAGATGGTTTCACCGGGATATGGAGTGAGTCGTGATTTCTCAGGGAATAGAGCAGATCATTCGTTTCAAAATGAGGTGACCCAGATTCAAATCCCAGCAATGGCTGGTCGATACGATCTCGACTCCCGGTTCGTACTGATCACAGTGCTGACGCAAAATATTGCCAGTGGTACACGGATCATGGATTTGATTTCCCTTGCCGTCGAGCTAACCGTGGGAGTTTTTTTGTTCTTTTTCTCACCGTGTATCGCAAATGCGAGTAAGTTCCATCAAAAAGTAATCCACGAAGGCTAGCTTGTCCCAATGCTTGATCTAAAAGTTCGCTTGTTTTCTGGGTTGGGTTCAAACTTACAAGGTTACGAAATTGAACAGTGGTAGTTGTCCTCTCATTCTTGTATCTGATGTTCAACGAGGGTTATAAAATATAAAATAAAAAATAAATATAGAGTGAGCCACGGTGTCTCAGGAGATTAAGCGTTCACCTTCCAATGAAGTGACCCAGGTTTGAATCCCGGCTGTGGCTGGTTGATATGAGCTCTGCTCCTGACTCGCACCGATCACAGTGCTGACGTAAAATATCCTTGATGGTAGACGGATCATGGGTTAAAATCTTTTTGTCTTCGGGTTTGGGTTCAAAATTACAAGGCTACAGAGTTAAACCTTGATAGTTTTTAACTCAAAATTAGATTGATAGTTCAACACCAATTATAAAGAAATTAAATATGGAGTTGTTATGCTTATTTCTGTTGTCATGATTATTGTAGTTGCTCGCTTCTTTCTTTTTCTTTTCTTTTTCATTTTAGAAATGAACCGAGCAATGTTTGTCATTTTTTGAGAGATTTTTCAAAAGAAATGAATTGACTTGTTAATCTCAGTGTTTTTAATCGTTTAAAATATTCATATTTTTAAAAAGTGCCTGTATGTTTTAAAAAGTGGTAATTGTTTTAAAAAAAAACTACATCTGGCTACCGACCAGTAGCAAAATGTCTTAAATTTACCCTATAGTTACTGCAATATAATATACAGGCATTAGTATAATTCCGAGATAAAAATGAATTTCTGAAAAAAGAATTTAAAAAAATTCTTACCTGCGCCAGTAATAAAGGTTCTTGGTAGTAAGTAGGACGACTCCCTCTACGAGAACCTTCAACTCCCAAAAAGAGATGAGAAGAATGCCTTCTTAACATCTTTGAATGAGTTTTTTGGGAAAGGAAACGAAGAGACGATCTGTGTTCAAGTCTCGTCAATAACAACTCATTGAAGTTGAAATCAAAATTCCGCGTGCAGTCAAAATCATTAGTTAATCCTGAACGGAAACTACGTTTTCGATTCCTGCAAATGTAATAAAATAATTGGTTGTAAACATGTTACCATTGAAGTGTAGAAAGAAGTAGTTATTCTACAGATAATCAAGCCCATGAAGAAAATTATTTCATTTCTTAAAGTACCTAGGTAATCTACAAATTATCTAGCCAATCTGCACATCCCTTACTAAGCACTCGTAAAAATAAGAATACCATTATTGCTGGAACAATAGCGATGTTTCTGTGATGTAGAATTAAGCAACTAACTGATTAATTGTTAGAATCAATTATCTATCAGTTGAAATACTATAATACCAAACATCAAACTTTTAGAAATATGAATACAATGAAGGAAATTAACATAATGTTATTTATTTTTCGATATTTATTAACTTTATTAATTTTATTAACTTTAATTGTGTTCAAAAAATATTGACATCCTGCGTTAAAAGAAAATGGCCCACGTAATAACAACTCATTGAAGTTGAAATCAAAATCTCGCATGCTGTCTAAGATAATCCCGAATGGAAACTACGTTTTTGATTCTTGTAAATATTATAAAATAATTGGTTGTATACATATTACCGGCAAATGCAGAAATTGGTTATTCAACCAATTATCCAGATAATTTGATTATTTACTCAGCTGATTTGTCAAATTATTTCATTTCTTAAATTACCTAGGTATTCTGTACATTACTTACTAAGCACTCGTTAAAGTAAAATTAGGATTGTTGCTTTAACAACAGCGACGTTTCTGTGCGCGTAGCACAATGTTAATTATTTCTTGATACTTAAAAGATGAGGTAGGAACAATTGAGCAAGCAAGAGATTAACTGTTAGAATCAATCATCAATCTATTAAAAAGCTTTCATACAAAACATTAAACGGTTTGACATAAAAAAGCAATTTTAAAAAAAATTAACATAATGTAATTTATTTTTCTAAAGAAATAAAGTTATCTAAAGTTATCTAAAGAATTAAATTAATAGACAAACTTTAGATTGGAATGACATTTTGCGTAAAAGTATTAAAAGAAATGCGTTCAAAATTAGTGTTAAAACGATTTTGTAGTTATGGCTATAATGACGGAATTTCGAAATTTTCAAATGGCAATTCTTATTTTTTTCCGTCTCAACGTAATCTGCAGAGCAAAATAAACTCAAAATGGTCGTTGGAACAATAATTTTAGCGCAAATAGTAGCTGCTCTAGGCAGAGTGGAAGAAAGGAAGATGCAGCATGCAAATCACAATACTTTCTTTTTCCCCCCCATTGTCAACAGAGTACTTACGATAGAGCTAAATCCCTTACATGTCAAAAAATTAAAATATTATATACTTTTCATTTCAGAATATTCCTACCACTATTCCCGCGAAAAATATCTCTTCAACTCCATTTAAAGTTTTAAACTAGATTATCACTTTTCGAGGAGAAAAAGTAGATTGTTATTACCAAATGAAAATGTTGAAGTTCCGCCCGCCTCTGTTACCGTAATCTAGAAAATTAAATAATCATTTTTAACGCTATTCTTGAACGTTTAAACAAAATTTTATTCCCTTCTCTTGAACGGTATGTTCGCCAAGGGATCATATATTTCAAAATCACATGTATATGAAGACTCTGCCTCCATGCTCTCTACGAAAAATGAGTTAAAAATGACCTTTCGAATTTTATACAACTTTAGTATCTGTAGAACAATTTGTTATCCAAAAAACTTTTTTAATATTTAATTTTAAAAAAATTCACAAAAGTGCCATTTATGGAATCTATTTTTTTAAAAAGAATTTTTTCAGTGGCGTAAAAATGCTCTTTTGTTTAAAAATGTTTTTAAAGTATTGTTTTTTGCATTGAAAAAGGAATAAGTTAAGACATTTTTAAGATTGTAAATTTTCTACAGTGAAATAAGTTGCTTAAAGTTTAATAGCTCATTTGTGCGTAGAAACACGTTTAAGTGGACGCCACATGGGAGAAACTTTTCGCAGCTAATTCTGTCTCGCCTCCATTGCTAATTTAAAGGAAAGAAAAAGTGAGATCAGGCAAACCTAGAGTAAGCCTTAAAGTTCTTATTGCTGAGAATAAAATTTCAAAATATCAAAATGCAAACAAATTAGTGGAAGAGATTTTCTCCATTGCGTAATTCTAAGCTATCTTCTCATAATTTCTTTTTTTTTTTTTGCATTTTGATATTTTAAAAATTTCTATTCAGCATTTGAAACCCAATCTGAACTCAGTTTTTTATATACTTTAAATTCTAAATTAGTTACAGAGAAGAAAGAGAATTTGTTACGAAATGTTTCTCTCGAGGGGAAAAGATTTGCGACAGTTGTAATTTTTTTACGCATGGGGGTTTTTAGTGGCGATTTCTTTCGATGGATTGAGTTAACAGAAAATAATCTTGAATTTTGTGTATTAAAAAAAAGAATATTTACCTTTGTTCATCGTAACTTAAAACTTTATACTTTCTGAAAGGCCTCCACGGTCTCAGATTTAAATTTGGGCAAGAGATGTTGACCATCTGAGATAAACTCCTTGCTGCTTCAGTGGTAAACGGTACAATCGCCACTTTCTTAAATGAGAAATCTAGTTCTATTCCACCAGGTACCACCCACGATATCGAAGAGGAAGAGGCTTTTTCTGGTGGTGGGGAGAAACTCCCAACAGCTAGTACGGAAAATGATGCAGTAGTACACCAGGGATCCATGTAGTAATACCGTATCAGATTGAACTGTCCATTTTTTATGTGATAACGGCGAAGCATGAAACGAGGACCAGGATGTATTTCACACCTGTGTTGGAACAGAAAGGAATATCTCTTAAAGTTAGTTCGAACAGTAAAAATACATGAATGAAAACTGAGTAACATTTAGATCATTTCAAAAGATATATAGTAGACAAATAAAAAATAAATAAATAAATAAAAACTTATTTTTTGTACTATTGGAAAGGGAAATATACGACAGCAAGAGAAAAGGCAAAGTTTTGAGGTTCTAGAACAGAGATGGCTAGCCTACATCACACGTGCCACTAGGTAGCATGTGACAGATATTTAGGTGGCACACTAGAAGTACATATTACAATTCCTTTATTCTATTACATTCACTGAAATTATTTTTTGAAAAAATCTCTAATAGTAGAATAGAGATCAAAGGTTTATCTTAAAACGAGTATAATTTTAGGTGTCATTTTAAAATTTTACAGGACAAAAGGATATTAATGTCCTCTCCTAATGGAAGTTTAAGTTAGTATTTTGGAAGAGAGTGAAATTTTTTTAAGTAGTTCGTAAAAACAGTAAGTTTAAAATTGAGTACTCGAATTAAATTGCGAATTATGAAAAATTGTGAGCAGGTGTTTATCAATAAATTCAACGTATAAGAAACAGCATGTTGCTCGTACTCATAGTACATGTCTCAGATTTAAGGAAAATCTAGTGTATTATTAAAGTTTATAAAGTAAAAAGCTTATGTTGAAAAGTTTTTAAAAATTTAAAAGTACTATTTTTTTAAACGAAAATAAACACAATTAAATGTATGTTTTGAATTGTATTGATAAATCTAAATTTTTACACTTCAAAAAATTGAAAACATCCTTACATTAGTTACCTTAATTTTATATAATTGCTTATCATAAAGTGTGGCATTTATGATCTCTTACCTTATCTCAATATTAAACTGAAATATTTTTAAAATGTTGTGATTTCTATTTTAATAAAGTTTAAAACTAAACAGAAAATATATTTCCAAAAAGTAATTCTACGATTTGATGTTAAAGTAGTGGTTTAAAGATTTTTATTTTAAAAAAAGAAATGTAACAAGTGGCTCACAGAACACAGAAAAATAATAAACCGTGCACTGTTTCGTTAATCAAAAAAGGTTCACCATCCCTGTGCTGGAATTTCATGTGTGGATGATATCTCCTGATTACAAAATTTCATAAATCGAAAATCCTTCGTAGACATAATCACGCAGGGGCGATTACTTAAATAACAAATATTGCTCGCCACAGTACACACTAACTCGTACACTCATGGTATTTTATCCAAACTTATTGCTTTAAAGTAGATAAGTTAGACTTAGACCAACACTGACATGAGACTAAATAAGGAGTTTAATTCTGGCTCTAAGGCAGAATTTTTATCACTAAAATAACATAATATTTCATTTAATCCCAACACATAATATAAATCAGCACCAAAGTTATTATTATACCACATTGTTACAAAGCGAAATATATTTTGATAATCCCTTTCTGATATCATTGGGGAAACTGTGTTGATTTATGGACTAAAAGTATTAATAAGAATACTAAATCCAAACAAAAGTAGTCAAAATTAATGAAGGAGCTAAGCACAATTTTTAATGGTTCGTTATTGATGTAACACAAACTGAAATAAGTTACCTAAGACTGTAATCTGAAGTTATAAGTGCCTCGTACATAAAGTAAAACCGAAATAACGAGAGTTTAGAGTTATAATTTTATTAATGTTTAAAAATTCATGAATTCAATTCATTTCCTGTTTATTGGGCTCTGTTATGAAATTTTAGTAGATATTGGCCATCGTGTTAGTTTATTTTGATATTTTTATGACGTTGGGGTGAATTTATAATTTGATCAGGAAGGGGAGGATTTTATTAAAAGAAAGATAAATCTGTCGGAAATAAAGTCGTTTTATTTCTCGAAAGAAAGTTCTATTTATAAGAGAGGAATTAATTGTAACAAAAATTTATTTCAGAGAAAATTTTTATTTGTTTAATCAAGATGATATGACCATTAGCCTTTTTGGCAGTTTAAATCAATTGAATTAATTTAAGGTTAGATTTTTAGAGAACGTTAATTTACAGCAGTTAAAAAAATTTAGAATAATTTCTGATTTGTTAGAAAACTTTTTTAACATTAAATCTTAGAGAATGTCCGAGAAAGTACAGTGTTGTGTTCGATTTCGTATCTTACTTAACCGTTTACACCAACTAATTAGTATATTTAATGTGTCTTAGAATTTAGTATATGATAAAAAGATAAAAGTTTCGACTGTGTTTGATAATAAGAGAAATTTAATAAAGCATATAGCAACGAAAATTAAATAAATAATGTGATCAAGCAATTCTATTATAAAGTTTTTTTTAATAGCAATCTATTTTGTACTATTTTTACAGTTAAAACCTCTTTTGAGTGTTATAGGTATGAATGCATGTAGAATAAGGATTTCTACTAGCTTACATTAAAATTTTAAACTGGGAATTATAGAATATATGACACAATACGAAGAAATTAATGAGAAGTAATTTTATTCGCTAACGAGATTTACATGATTAAAACAGTCATATAGAAAACTGTTTTCAACTCTCTTGAATTTATTATTTTACATTTTAAAAATTTCGATATAATGTTTAAGATTTTTAACTGACAACATATAAGCCTTCTTTTTTTGTTACTTTTGACATGTACTCCAGTACGAGTTTATAAAATAACGGTTTATCTCGAGTCAAATCAATTAAGTTAATAATAATGGGTAAATTAATTACAATAATGGATAAAAAAAAATAGGAAAAAGGCAATTAAAATTATAATAACTTTCTAGCAGATTGGAATTTTGAAAAACAAATCCATCTTAATATTATTAATAAAAATGACCCTTTCAAAATATCAAATTTCAATTCTATAGTTGCATTTCTTAGAGCTGCAGAGTGGCTAGCAATATACTTTTTAATACGTGTTTAACAATGATAATTTCCAAGCTAATTATCAATTTTTTTTCCACCCTAGTTCCTGTTCACTTTTCTACACTTCTTCGTAAATTTTAAATCTTTCAAAATGTCAAATATAACAAAAGAACTGAGAAAAATTAGTGAAAAAAAGCACTAAAAGACCAAATGGAATTTTTTTTTAGAAAATCTATGGTTAAATTCACAAATGAAAATGGCCCTTTCTGAACGTCAAATTTCAACTCTCTTGTTGTATTTCTGCGGACTGCAGAGCAGCTCGCTAGACAATTTTTACTACAAGTTTAACTATTAATAATTCTCGAACTAATTATCAGATTCGAATTCTTTTTATTCCCTCGTATTACATGTACATTTTTCTACACGTCTTCGTAATTTAAAGTTTATATATCTTATAATTTTAGCACGACAAAACAAAACAAAAAGGCTAAATTGAATATCGAAAAAATCATTAGGCTCTTACGAATTTTTAATTTAGATAGATATAAGATAGCTGAATATTAAAATAGTGCTCTTTCCTCTTTATATACTGAAATTTTAATTGAACATTTCACTTCCTCACTTTTTGTAATTCATAAAAAGTCTAAAAAATAAAATTTGACAGAAACAAATTCAATTTATTTATCTGAATTAAATTAAAACTCCCAAGCTTTGTAACTGACATCAAGACAATCACCTAAATCTCTCACTTCCTAGATGATATTGATTACAAAGAGCAACGTGTGTTTGAACTATCTGGGAAGATTTGGTATTAATTAATGCCTGGACAACGTCCCATTCCGAAGCAGTGTTTGCAGAAAAGAGGCGACCCTTGTTCGTAACGTGCCCGGGTAATCCCTATTCCTTCCTCACTTCTGAAGTGCGACCCACTTTGGAGTGGAGAGGTGTTGTTCTGAGTCTATAGAGTCTTTTCTCCATCCCCAGTGTTGTCGCGAGGTAAACAGATGTTCGTAAGCACGGCTCTATCTGAAGTGTTATCCATAGTTTTATGAACTAAACTTTGATCGCAGAGGAAATGGCTTTAGGTATAAATGGTGTGAAGCCTCTTTAAGATTAGCATAATCTAGAGTGTGACTCATAATTTATTTATTTATTTATATTTAGTTTTGTGTAGTAATCACAATCCATTTTAAGTGGCATAGAGTTTTATAGTTTTGCAAAAAAGAAAAAGAAAAAAAAATATTCAAATATTTAGCAGAAAAATTAAAGCTTGTAGAACTCGGACATCTGTTTAGCTTTTCGAAATGGATATATTTGTTAAATAAAGTTTTCTTAATAATTTTCAATATTGACAAAATTGAATTTGTAAATATTGCTAAAGAGAGATATTTGTATTGCTTTGTGAAATAAGGTTTTAACAAAAGGGAGCGATTGCATTTGTAAAGTTTTGTAGAAAGGAGCTTTTTCAACAAAGCTTAGCAGAAAAATTAAGGTTTATAGAATTAGGTTATTTGTTTGGTTTTGAGAAATGGAGACATATGTACTGCATTGTAAAATGAGGTTTTTCAATAGTTTGCAATATTGATAAATTTTATTTCAAAGGTTCTGTTGAAACAAATGTACTATTTACATTGCTCTGTAAAATAAGGTTTTTGTTGAAGGGAGAGATTGCATTTGTAAAGTTTTGTAGAAAGGAGCTTTTTCAACATAGCTTAGCAGAAAAACTAAGGTTTATAGAACTAGGTAATTTGTTTGGTTTTGAGAAATGGAGACATATGTACTGCATTGTAAAATGAGGTTTTTCAATAGTTGGCAATATTTATAAATTTTATTTCAAAAGTTCTGTTGAAACAAATGTACTATTTACATTGCTCTTTAAAATAAGGTTTTTGCTGAAGGGAGAGATTGTATTTGTGAAGTTTTGCAGGAAGAAAATATTTATTTATGGTAAACTAACCAGTGAAGGAACACTTAAGCTTCGCTTGCCTTTTAAAAAATCATATTAATTTCAAAATTCGTAATTTTAGTTAAATTACAGTGTCAACATATTTGTTACTAATTGCAAATTGTGTAAAAAAATTGTAGAGAACTTACATAATATTGTTTTAAAGTTTTGGAGGTTCAAATAACAAGTAATAAGAAGACCAAGCGAAGGAGCAGCTCTTACCAGTGAATGAACACCCAGTAAAGGAGCACTTAATTTTGGTTATTTTTTAATGCTCTTTATGAATTTATAAGCCATACAAATATTTAAAAACAAGCCTATTCCTGAAATTATTATATATAAATAATTGGAAAATGTTAACTAATCTCTGTAATCATGAATTGAAAATTAAAGTGTCGACATATTAACACATACAGTTCATTCACTGGGAAATCTATGCCCAGTAAAGGAACATGCCTGTTCCCTCACTAGTTAGAAGCTGTTTTTCGTATTTTTAACATACTTTTGATGCGGAACATCACTAAAGGTACAAGAAAATTAAAGTTTATATTTTATTTTCATTAACTTAGAAAAGAACCCAGTAAGGGAACATTTGTTCCTTCACTGGTTTTTCATCGTTTGGTGATCCAGTGAATAAACACCCTCGTATCTCAGTACTTTATTATGCTATGGTGCTTTAAAAAAAAAATAAAACGTAACTTCAATAGCTATATTTTGAATTCTCCTTTTCACAGTGAGAAAAATAAAGCTATTACATGCAATTAATTCCACTTCAAACATATAAATACAAACACTCACCTTATAATTTTTTGAAAGAAACAAGGCTTTGCAGAGATTATAATAAATTCAAAATTTTTTCCAGAGAAGTCTATTTGACCAGGTAATCCAAAACATTGCTAGATGACTTCCTATTGTTTGGCAGTAAGCTATTGTGACCAATCAGTCTAAAGAAAAACTTTCAAATTCTTATTTTTAATCAATTTATATGAAATGTTCCTTCACTGGTTGGTTTACCCTAGATCTATGGAAATTAGACGTTTTTATACTTTAGAAAAATAAAAGAATTCGTGCAGTTTCATGAGATAATTTGTATGGATTTTTATAAGTGAATTATTTATGTAGTGAATTATTTATATTTCAATAGCGAGATCTCTGTTTTCAGAACTGAGATATTTATTTAGTTTTTTTTTTTTTTTTTTTTTTTTTTAAGTTAAGATATTTCTGCGTTTTTTTTTTTTTTCAATGTGTAGATTGTCGTATGCTTTTTTTTTAAAATTTAACTAGTATTTTAAAAAAAACTCAATCTGCTGACAATTTTTAAAAAATGCTTCAAGATTTTATCTCAAAAGTTTAAAATAATTAATGCAAAATAGAAAAAGAAATTTAATATATTTTTGAAATCATTAATAAAAATATTCTAATTTTGTGTTTTATTTACAGTAACTTCTTTTAAACTTCTTAGTTTCAATTTTTGCTCATTTTTTTTTCCTGATTTCCATAATAAGATATTAATTAAGATATTAAATGTATCGTAAACTAAGGTAACTTTGCCCTACCATTTGGTAAAAGATGGAAATAAAGGTTTATTATTAAAGGTTAGTAGGATCATTATAGTTAACCTGTAAATTCTGCTAATTCAAATTTGAGAAATTTAACTTGATAACAGTTTATGCAGTGTGTTTCGTAGTCACCGCCATTAATAGATATTTTTAGAATCAGAAAAATAGGATACACGTTAGGAGGCAAAAATTATAATATTCAAGCCAGGGAGAAACATTAACACTATTGAAATCTGTTTAGAAATCAATACACCCTGTACTGTTTAGAAAAAATACTACATCCCCTTTGATTGTCTGCTTAAACTCACAGGTAATTTAAATAATCGCTTCTTGATCCTCGTCTGTTTCCGCCGGCAATCAAATAGGTTTTAATACTTTCTGACCCAACTTTTTCTGTTTTAATCCGGTACAATTTAGATAATGTTTATCTTTTTTCTTCGCTTCTACAATAATTTGCGGCATACAATCGGAAAACGGGAGCTTTAAAACGCAAATATCTGATACGGAAAATGCATACTGCATTTGAAAAAAAGTATGGTCAAAACTAGCACAATATGACAAAATTTTCCGCGTTTCTGGCTCTATAGGAACACCAAAAACAATGTAATTTTTATCGAAGCGCTGTAATGATTTAGGTGAAATCAACTATAAAACATGATCTTATAACAAGTAATAAAATTTGGTTAATGTAGTAAAATTCAGAAATGTTATCGTGATACCTTAGATTTATTTGATTAATTTTACTTTTCAGTTTTATATTTTTTACTAAATGTGTTGTAATAAGAACTATACTTATATACAACTAATACAACTATGTGCATTAAAAAACATTTGAAATGCTCACGTCTCTTTCAGTTGTATTAAGAGTGCCAAAACAAGAATTTTTCAATTTCTTCAAAATATATTTTTTTTGTGGAGCTGCACTTACATTACTAATATTTTGTGCCTTAAAGTTATTAAAAATCAAATAGAATGATCGTTACAAGGTTAAAACAGTCACCAATCTTTCTAAAAATATTATTTATTGAATTTTATGTAAAGTGTTCACCGTGTCGAGATTAGATTTCCTTAATCGCAAACAATCTGTTTAAGAACATTTTCGAAAGAATTGCTTGTTTATAGAGGCTATAAGTGATCCTTATTTAAATATAACTCTTTTAATGATAAGTTATTTTTGTTCTTAAAATTATCAATAATTAAAACTTCTGACACCGAAACAAAAAGAAACGAGTGACGAAAGGCAGTTTAAAGAATTCATAACTCAAACATAAAAAAAACGTGTCACTGTCATAATTTTTATTTTATTTCCACTGTTAAAATGTCACTGTCATTACATATTTTGTGTACACATTGAATAGACCCATTAATAAGCAAACAGGTAAAGTAACAAAAAATAACTTTATTTAAATCTTATTTTGAACTGATGGGTAAAGATATTTAACCGTGAATATAAATATTAATAAAAAAGGAAATTGTATGAATGACATTTCAAATCCTTCGAGTGACATCTAGACATAGAATTTTGTGACATGCACGACAGGTATCTAACCAAACAAGAAAATTCTAGCCCACCCTTGATGACGTAATATATAGCCATTTCCTACCCCCTTTTCAATTTATGGCCACACACGCAGCTATCTGTTCTGTCCCAGTATTTTGATATAAAGTGATGAAGAAACACTTATCACATTATTATTAGTAAAAAAACGTACTTTCTTTGTATAAACATGAATTTTTTTCCGACATATTCAGATTTTTGACCCCCAAAATATAGGGGGTAGCCGCAATCTGGGAAATATGGTTCCATAATTTGGTCAAGAGAGCGATTCAAAGTTTGGACCCTTGGTGTTAATTTTATTTTTTGTGTATTTCGCCATATCTCGAGAAATTTAAAGCGAATTAAAAAAAACTTTGCACACAATTTATGAAATTCACTTATCCAAACATAAATCCATGCAAAATGCATAATTTTGTAAATATTTACTGATTTTTATTATTTTATTTACAATAGTCAAGAAAAATTTGAATTGTACAATTATTTACATATTTTTAATTACAATTATTTACATATTTTTAAAGTATCTATTTTTATTTGGCAAAATACAAAATTTGAGTCAAATTGGTTGTATAGTTCCTGAGAAATCGAATTTTAAACAAGTCGTATATTTAAAAATTTGATTTCTCAGGAACTATTCAACCGATTGCGTTCAAATTTTGTCATTTGCCATGCAAAATTTGATACTTTAAAATTAAGTAAAAAGGTATGCATTTTAAAATTCGAAATTTTACGACTTCTATTGAATAAAATAGTAAAAAATAGTAAATATTTAATATAATGTATTTTTTGCGCGGAATTATCTTTGGATAAACGAATTTTTTAATTGTGTGCAAAGATTTTCCATTCGCTTAAAGTTCTCGAGATATGGCGAAATAGGAAATAAATAAATCTAACATTAGGAGGTCCAAACTTTGGATCGCTCTCCTGACCAAATTATGGGGACCCTATTTTCCAGATTGCGGCTACCAGATATTTTAGCGGGTAAAAAATCCGCATCTGTCGGAAAAAAAGGTTTGCTTATTCAGGAAAAATACGTTTTTGTGTCATATTTCTTAACTTAAATATCGTCTGCACCAATTAATTAGCATATTTGAGATCACCCCTCAAACTGTTAAGATGGATTCCTAGAAAGTGAAGATCCGATCATAAGTTCAAAAGATATTCAGGGTGATCCGTTTTTTATTTTAAGCACAGTACAATCTAATGTATCACATCAGATGTGTATAATCACAATTAAACTCAGTATATCATTAAAATTCCTACTTATTTTTGTAGTTCTCTGATAGGATTTTAAAGAAGAATTTTATAACCTGTAAGGGCGATTGCCTAAAATGATTAAAAAAATAAGTGATGTTCAAAAGTTCCCCTTTGCTGGGACAAACATTGTCTTTTAGATATTTTAAAACAAAAACTTTGAACTAAATAAATTTTTTTAATATTTATCATAATTGCTTGCCTGCAATTATGATTGCATGCAAGCTTAATTACAAATTTTAATTTATCACAACTAGCCCAACTTTGATCCAATGTTCCAATTGTAAAAAAGCATACATTTTTACATATTAATGAGTAAATATAAGTTCATGTCTGGGATATTACAAAGCGTTTTTATGTTTAGAAAATTTATTATATTTTTTTCTGGTCTGAGGTCATTTATATTGAGTCTTTATAGTCAAAAAACAAAAGTATTTTTATGATACGAATTCTTCGCTTACAAATACGGGATACAGACATATGAGATTAATAAACAAAAGCTTTCAGCTGATATCTTTAATAATACATATATTTGTTTGAGAACTGTAAAAAAAATCCTTTTAAAAATTATTAAAATCTTTTAAAAAAATTTTCCTTTTTAAAATTTAATATACACTAACAAACAAAAAAGTATTTTTTTTCTTTTTAGTATAGAGTAGCAGCTTTAAAAGTGGTCAGTTTAAGATAATAGTATAAGTGTTTTAGTTCAAAGTAAGTTTATACATTTTAATATTTCTGTGACATTAGACGCAGAGGAAAATATCTATCAATGCACGTTAACATTTTATCTACAGGCAGCTATCAGCAAAATAATAATTATAAATTCTGTATTCAAACTTTATTTGTATATTAATGCAAACAAAACTTTAATGTCACATTGTTTTGTAAAATTTTATTTTGTTATTTCAACAAATTATTTCAATTTTAAGCATTTTATGCGTTAGAAATTCAGAAGAAAAACAGTAGTTCTATATTCACATTTAAGTTGTTTCGGTCTTCAAAAGGATTATTAAACTTTAAAGCCTTTTTGCCTGAAAAATTAAGAAAAATAGTCAAGACAAGTTCTATGCTCAGTTTTTATCTGCATTACATTTTCAGTTTATTTAAAACATCATCAAAGCTTAAAAATTCAGTAAAATAATAATTATAATCAAACTTTATTTTTAATATTATAGTTTTAGAATGATTTTGCCTTAAAAATTCAGGAAAATAAAAATTATAAGTGCTACACTCGAGCTAACTTTGTTTTAGTCCTTAACAGAATACTAAATCTGTAAAATATTTTTGCAATAAAAATTCAGCAAAATAGTTAGAAGTTCTGCACTCGCTTTTTATTTGTATTGTTTTCCAACAAAACTATTTTGAATTTTAGAACATTTTTGACTTAAAATTTCAAAAAAATAAAGTTATAAAATAAATTAATCAAATCGTAATAGCTGTAAGTTCTATAGTCAAGTTTTATTTACATTATTTTTCTACAAATTATCAAATTTTGGTATATTTTTTAATTAAAAATTCCAAAAAAAATTTTTTTTGGATCTAATATGCAGCTTTACTTGTATTATTTTCTAAACAATTGCAAATAATTCAAACTATTTTTCCTATAATATACAATTTAAAGTCTATGGAACATAATTGCCTTTTTACACAAAACAACAAACACTTTTTTTTTCTTTAGGCGCCAAAAACATTGCAAACAACGGGGCACTATACCCATCCTCAAATTCGCCAACCAAAGAGGAAATGAGTGTCCTCAATCAGCTGTCTATAATTTACTGTCAACTCTGCAATTAAAATTCTAGTCGGGCCCTAAAAAGGGGATGTAATATATATGTCCGACAATACTCGGGCCGTAGAAAAAGCTAATGGCTGTTAAGAAGTAATAACAAGAACTCACTTCTGAGATAGCCAGAGTCCCTTATAATTGCGGGAGACTTTCACATCATTCTCAGACTTCTGGATATCAGTTTGCCAGATCTGGCAGAAAGATGAATGGCCAGCCTCGGAAACGGACAGCAACAACGTGAGGATAACTGAAAGAACTGAAAGAGGAAGAAAAAAATAAAGTAAAAGGTTAAGAAAACATTGCCTGAATTAGATATTGAATTGGACATTGAGTTAGTAATACTGCATGCAGTAATCTATTTTAAGACATTATACCTTATCTGATGTATTCAAAAAATGAGATTTACTTGTAATTATTTAATTATTTCGTTAATTTAAAAACAATGATTGTGGAAGGTAAGATGAATCATGGAATTTCAAAACTTATTCATTTAAACCATTGCTTTTAAATTATTTAATTTTATAGAAATAAAAAAGTATTACAAAAAATAAACGCAAATAATAAAATCTTATTGTTATATATTTATTTATTTTATACTTTTAATAATATGCTACTACGCTCGCGTTGATCACTGAATTTATCTGATATAACGAATAAAAAATAATTAAATATCTAAGAACGTGCAAAAAACTCAGCTCCTTTTCCGATTAATGAGAGTTATAGACAAGCAAACATCACTGACATTTTGTTTAAAATCGTCTGAAGTTTCTATCTCAATGGCGCTAGTTCCATACCAATGAAAAATTCCATTTTTAAAGTCTCTTTTGGACGATCTAATTGAAATTTTTGAACTATTTTCAGAATCGATAGCTAAAATTGCCCCAGACGATAAAACAAGCAGTTCAATAGTTATAAAAAGGACACATACGCACAGAAACAAACTCTTTATAATAATAAATAACATATCTAAGCTTTTGGTATTCTGAGTATAGTGTACCCATAAATTTAATCAATCTTTATTTTCAAGGAACAAAGAAAGTTTCACTGGCTACGTTTACATAGACGAGCAGTTCGAATGCCGGTGATTAATGATGATCTTCACTATGATGTTAT
Source organism: Parasteatoda tepidariorum (assembly GCF_982258835.1). NCBI lineage: Eukaryota > Metazoa > Arthropoda > Arachnida > Araneae > Theridiidae > Parasteatoda > Parasteatoda tepidariorum. The sequence goes on from NC_141757.1 coordinate 82,063,250, forward strand.
TAATATTTGATTAGTGCACCAGCTACAGTACTGACATGAAATGTACTGGATTATATGCATATAGGTTTACGATTTTTAGTCTTGCCCATTATGGACACTTTTCTCAATGGGGCCAGTTAATAGAAACTTTCAAGGTTTCCACTTCAAGCAACAGATTCGATTTAGTTCCCACTAATTCAAAAAATCGTTTAGAATTATTCCCGCTACTTCAATTAGAAGTTCATATTATGTAATAGTTATCGACAACAGCAACTCAGCATCAACAGAAATTCAAGGATTTCAACTTGCACCTCTGGCAGTGTTAACGTTAAGCAAAACTATAGGTAAGCCGGTCATTGGTTTAAATGTCGGACTAACAGTGTGACATTTTACTAGTTTTTCTCTCTGCATAACACAAGTGTGCGTTAGTTTTATTCAGACTTACGTTAAGGCAAATTTGTCCCACACAAGTTTACTTGTGATTTGAGTTAGTTTAAATTTGCAAAGCTACAGAACTGATAATCAAGAGTCACATATCTATTATATAAATTAGTCATTCAACACCAGCTATAAAATATAATATGCAATTTCATATTTTTATTGCATTAATTTTTAACCATTTCTGAAGCTGTAAATTTTTTGTTTTATTTTATATTGTATCCAAGTCATGACTTTCGAGACTTTAAATTGATTCTTTTTACTACGCAAGAAACAAATTCTATTTTTAAATTTTAATTTGTAATTAAGTTGATTTTCAAGTATTTATTTTTTGGTTTGAAAAATTTTGATGTTATTTCTTTGAAAAGCATGGTTAGACTTAGAGATGTTAACACATTTAACATTTGCATTACAAATAGTATATAGAAATGCTTACTTAATTGGTTTTAATGAAGAAAAAAAATAAAAATAAAGAACTACAATGCTTAAATGTTAAGGGAATAGAAATTTCTCAAAGATTTTAGCATAAGTTAAGAATTCTAGAAACTTTTTACAAACTGCCTATTTACTTTGATTGTATGCAATTAAGTAAAGTGTTGTTTACTTTATGTGTTAAATAGTGTGCGACTGGAACGCATTAAAAATTGAATATATTAGATCAAATTTGAATAATTTTGCTTATTTTTTAAATAAAAAATTATAAAGTAACTAATTTAAGTATCTAAACTTTATTATATTCAAAAATAATTATTAAAATTAGGAAACCCATCATAAATGCTTCAGTTTGTGGTTTGTAAACATGAGATATTTGCGTTATATATATACAGCTCCACACAGTCTTATTATTAAAGTAAATCAGGTCTCTTAGAAGATTAATCCGGTTTCTGAACATCCATTTTGTGAACATCCAAAATATCTATGCCCTTTATTTTTAATTAAAAGTAAGATATAATAAATTATTCTTAGATGCATCCTAAAAAGACGTTATCCCTTTTTATGATTGAAAGATTATAAAAAGTTTTAATTTTAAATATCAAAAACCATTCGACCACTTCCTTTCAAATTTTGGATTTTTCTTCCCAGATATAGTTTAGAATTATGTAACAATCAAAATCTGTATACCTTTGCAATCAATTAGAAAAATTTTGAATTGTTCGATACTTTTCCATTAAAAGGGCCATTGGCGATGGTAAATTTTTTGTCAAATCAAACACCAATCATACATAACAATCACCAAACATGCGTAATCAATCAATAACAATCGCTGTTTATAATTTTTAATAATATGATTGATCAAGTGTGTGAACGCCATTTGCTAAAAGGGAACAAAAAAAAGGGAACTTTTTCTTATACTTGCATTGACCGTTGAGGTGAAGGGTTGCCTTTGTGGGCCCTCTTTAACGGAACAGTTCCATTTTTCCGTCAGCAAGATTTTCCACGAAATCAAAAATACGTTTACGTGTTTCTAGTTTTTTTCCCCTTGTATTGTACTTATATAAATAAAAGACACATATTGCAAGATAACATGGATAAGTTCCACTAGCATTGTATGTTAATAGAACAAATTCCTTAAAATTATTGTTTATTTTTTATTAATAAATAACAATCATTGCAGGATGAGGAAGATTCCGCTGCTTCTGAAGTTACGTTATCTTTAGGGTTAGTCTTTGTTTGAGACTAGCAACTAATATTTTATCACCCTTAGCTGAGTGTTAATCCTTGAGGATATAAAGCACGGAAATAACTTCCTTAATCCAACGGAACAGACCGAAACAGTTAGAAGTCAAAAATATGTTTGTTATAAATAGAAAAATATCATCATACTGATGTGAGTCTGGAAATGTCACCCTCTTTCTTCCAACATATCAACAAAAAAGTGAAAGCAAAAGTTTGATAAACTTTAACAAAACCGTAGACAACGTGCGTGCGTAAGCTCGAGCCATGAGGCAAAATTAGGAAAATTTGCTATCGGCCAGTGGCCAGTCGTAACATTTTTGGTAGTGGCCACTTTCTCACAAATGGAAAATTCTAAACTATTAAACAAAAACCGTTACTATTTAAAATGTAAAGCATTTCTTTTGAAAAATTTCTCAAAATATGGCCATATTCAGTTTCAAAATTAAATACGGCTCTATTGTTAGTTTCTAAAATAAAAATGAAAATTCATGATCTTTTTAAGTAGATTTATGTAAAATTTAAGTACGTACATACCATTTTCAATGAATTAAATTTAGGGTTCCAGTTATTGAACCAATAATGCAACATGAAACTTATGTTCATTAACAATCAAAAAATGATCCGTTACGAAATAAAACTGATATAATTGCAATCATAATGATGAAATTATATTGATCAGATTATTTTCAAATGATATTATCGGCCATAATTGAAATAAGTAATATACAATTAACTTAAACCCTATTGAAACCTTTGATTATCAAATTGAGTCTCGTTGAAATTTTGAAAAAGCGTAAAATAACCTAAACATTTCAAGGATGCTTGCAGCCTTTCTTTGTCATAAACACTATAGAGATTCCATAGTAATAAATACTACACTGACGCCACTTCACTTACCTGTCCATTGATAATCCATCAATAATCAATCAGCTAGAGAGCAACCAAAAGGAATGCGTTTCTTTTGGAATGGGAATAAGTATCGTCCAAAAGAAATAGTGCAAAGAGTTGACATTCAGAACTACAAAATTACGATAATTGAAAGATTTATTCAACTAAAAGATGTAATTTATCTCCTCTGTCTTTCTAATACGAGAAGTTAAACGCACGTGGAGGGCATTGTCAGAGTCAAAAATTTGCAATTAGCTAACAAATTATTAATCGTAATTTTATTTGTCGCCCTATAACAGGTGATGACCGTTAATTTCGCCCTATAACTCGAGTCCCTCTAATTATTTCCAATTTACGAGACGCTTTAATGATATCTACTTACAGATGTTGTGAAGTAATTTACTGACAAAACATTTTTTTCATTAGTTTTTTTTATGTATTTTATGTATCACCTCCCTCCCCCAAATCCACATTTTTATTTCTTAACGATAAACAGTTTATTACATTAAGAGATCCCAAAATGATTTATTGTTTTATTATAGATTTAGTTCCCGATTCTATTGTGATAAAATTTAGATTTAATTATTTTTCTGAGTTATCATTGCAATTTCATGTCCAATTTTGTCTTTCAAATTCCTATTTAATTTTTCTTTAGTACGAAAAATATCTAGCATAGTATAGCAAAAGTGAATTCCGAATATTGTTTCATAATTTTATATTCATTTTAATAATTACACTGGGCTCAATTCTGCATAAAGCTAATTATAAAAGTAGATATAGTTTATTTATTGTTTCATATTTGTACAGTTAATACACTTATTTATCATTCTAATTATATTTATTACAAAATATTGCATAATTAGGTAACATGATAAGATTCCGCTTTATACTAAAGACGCATCACTTTTAATTTTAAGCCATTTTTAGGCGTAATGACAATTAAAATAAAAAATAAAAATGTTTTGATATCATATTACGTTTTTTTTTAATTTTTGTATAATTGATTAAAACTAAATTGATTAATATAATAAATAAATAAAAGTACTGTAAATATTACAAGGAATAAATAATAAATAATTAACATACATGTAAGGAATACCTTTGAAACTTTTGTTAATTTTATGCCGGTGACAGCTAAAGAAATTTAATGTATATAGATATAAAAGGGAAAGCTCCCTAATAACTCGAGAACGGGAGCTTTGATTTTTTTTTCTCCAGCAGTTAGCAAATTTTCCACGGGCAATATGTAAATCGCTTCTTTCCGGCTTTATGTATTTCGGGAACGGTATCGAAAATACGAAATTTCATTGATAATTACTATGAATTAAAACTTACGCTGTAGAGGAAACAACGTTTTTTTTTTACAATTTTTCAAAAAAAACAGAAGCAAGCGAAAAAATTTAATATCTTTAAAGTTCGCCAAACTTATAGTTTAAGTGCAGAAATTATGCATACTAGAAACAAGCACGCAGGCTAACACAAGTCACAGAATAAAAATTTTATGGAACTTATTAAAAAAAAATTTTTTATTATAAGTCATAAAATTTCTTGAAACGTTTCGCTTACTATTTATAATTATGTATCCTTATTTTCTATAAAACATGTAAGTTTCAATTTTAAGGCAGAAAAAAATTGCGTTAGTAAAATCTGTACAATCAGTAACCAATCCTGAACTACAATTTATAACTTCAGGATGTTGACCACATTTGAAATATATTTTTAGAATTCCTTTCAAAAATTTAATTTTAAAAAAAAGTATTCGCATATTTAAGCTGAGAAGGAAAAAAAAGGCTATCGAAGTCTAGTACATCACTAGCAAAGAAATATGGAGGGAAAATAACAAAAACAGTTTGATTGCCTGAGACTCGGAGGCGTTTATTTTAATCCCTTTTCACCTCCTCCTGTTTCCTACGGCAATCAAACAGGTTTTAATGTTTTCAACCTTAATCTCCCATTACTGATTCGTCAGATTTTGAAACCAGTCATTTACGTATATATATACTTTTTCAACTTTATTTTTGAGAAACATTCTAAAAATATACATTTAAGATCTTCTTTACAAAACATCATGTGAAAATAGAAGCTTATGATAAAAAATGCATACTCCGTTCATCTATTGTGAAACTGTATCACTGTGAAAATATACTGTTTAAATGCTTGGTAGACTTCGTAGCAATAGTTTATTCAATGATAGACCATAAATATTCTAAAGTTATATTTTAATTTGAAATATATAATTTAAATTACTGAAAACCTATTAATTAAAAGTTAAAATCTGAAAAGACATTGACAGAAATATGACCATTTCCATGATGATCAATCATCATGATCATCTCATTGATTTTTAAGTACAATTAATTTTCAATAATGAACCCTTTATATTAATTATTTTTCTCTGTTGCTTAGATAAAAATATTTTTGACTATTAAATACTTAATAGTCATTATTTTATAAAAATTAATCAAGAATTAATTTACTATCTTGTGATAATAAATGCAATGTACAAAAGGAAATGTTTATTAGTATGGAATATATGTAAGAATTGCAGTGTTTATAGTGCGTATCAGGCCTTTAAATTATCTAATTGTTATCTAACTCCCTTTTCTTTTGTTAATTTTGTTTGTCATAAATTGAGATCATTTGTTTAAGTCTGGAAGAAATTAGTGCCAACACACTTTAATATGCCTAGAATTTTGTTATTTGAAAGAGAAGAAAAAATTTAAGGATTGAAGTTTTTTCTTATATGGTTACATTCACGTTGAGGAAAGCATAAAGAAAAGAAAGTAACGTTTCAATGTTCCAAAGAAAAAAAAAAGAAGAAAAAAATATGGAGAAACCAAAAAAATATTTTCAAACCATATACTTAATTTGATGCTTTTAAAAAAACATAATTATCTGTGAAAATGATGATGATGCTTATTTATAATATATAAATAACTTTAGAACTTTAAACAGGATCTTATAAAACTTGCCATCTGTCGAACCGAGTTTCGTAAGTTCCATTAATACGATTTAACGAATACATTAAGGGTGCCATTCAAAAACTTACACTGTTAGATTCAACATATCATTTAATATTGATCTCAATGCATTTATTATAGTTTATTCAACTAAAATTATAAAATTAAGTTTATGACGGAGATATATTCAGTATTCACGTTTAAATCTTCAATGATAACTGCTATGTACTCATATCGTATGCATTATTTGTAATGCTCCTAAAATATTTTAGTCTTTTTGTGCGATTTCATATTTCATTTTATTACATTTTTTTAATTCTTATTTTGTTACATCTGTTAAGAAAATGATAAATTTATAAATTCTTTCGTAAATATCATTAAAAAACTTTGAACCTTTTGTTAAGAAAGTAACCTTTTACTTATACTTATGTACTATTGTGAATCTGGCGAAATGTTTCTACACTGGGAAAATAAAACAAAGTCTCTATATACGCTTTGCCAAAGGAAAATAAACTTAATGATCGGGGGAAAAAGGATTTTTAAATGATCATCCCATCGAAAATTGATCTGACTACCTTCCGAGATTAAAATTTATAAGGCAGAATAAGGTTTATTAATATACTTTTTTCATAAGAATGCCAGTTGAAGTGAATTCTCCCTAATCGTATTGAGTAAAAAAATTTAAATAAAATGAATGCTGTCACCGAAATTCGAACCATAAATTATATGTTTATAAACTTATTTATTTCAATGATTCTCCCGTTCAAGACTACGCCTTTAATTTACTGATTTGCTCCTTCACTGATTTGCTAATTTACTGATTCACTAATACACCGATTAATATTGAAACCATCACTTATTGGTTCATTTAATTATCCCTGATATATTTTTACCGAATCATATGCAGCGGTATTTTTTTTTTTAAATACAATTAGCGAAATTCCTGAAGGTATAGTGTTTTTACGATCACCACACCAGCCCATTAAGAGCAGTTGGGCCTGAAATATTAAACGCAACTAGCAATCGATGTTTAATACTTTCATAAATTCTGTTATAACAAAGAAAAATATCATTATCAACATTAGTAAATTATGCTGATTAAACACAGTTTTAAATGTCATTAATTATAATTAAACACAACGTCTCATTGAAAAATTAGATGAAAAATATAAAATGGTACGAGAAATTAATTCAAACATAAATTAACTCTCTCGGATAAAATAGCGATTTCTTAACTTCATATACAAAACAATCAACAGGGTGCCTCTGTTGTCTATAATTATAAAATAATAGAGGTAGGCCGACTAAACGGCTGATTCAATAATAGCAATCATCCTAAACATATTCAATGTCATTGTTTGAGTGTTACTAACAGAACATAAGCGAATCACACATTGAAATTGTTATATCTTATTATAGAATTTAGCAATCATAAGCCAAATTCAAACGGGAAAAAGTTATTTTAACTTTTAAATACCAGTTTTAAAATAAAATCACCTGTAAGTCTATAAACAAAATCAATGACCTAATCTTCAACTCAACATCACGTTGATGTCCATAGCCTCTTCAACAAAAAATAATAATAATAATAATAAAATAAATAAATAGAAAAAACGTAAGAAAAAAAAACAGTTGTTAAATTTTGAAAAGTTTATCATTTCGTTGAATTCGAAAAGCATAATTTTGCCCCCAGTCAATGGATTAAAAGTTTTTAACATTAATTTATAATTAGATGACAACAGTTTTGTACTATTGTGAATAATTTTTAAAATATAAAAGGCAAACAGAATTTAGAAGGAGAAAAAAATTCTGATAAAATTATCGTACTGTATGGTTATGACATTTCTGGTTGTTAAGAAAATAATATTAACTCTAGTAAAAAGCTAAAATATATGGTATTTTAACCATTTATTTGGTAATTTTTCCGTTTTTATGGTAATGGTAAAGTGCAAATCCCAGTTTTCTAAATTATAATTCTTATTACAACACATTTAGTAAAAAATTAAAAAACTGAAAAATAAATTGTACCGAATGATAGGTTTATTCGTCATCGAAAGTATCATAATAAAATTAACAAATTTTTCCACATTTACTAAATTTTTATCAAATATTATAAAACTATATTTTATTGTTAAATTTAACGAAATCATTATCAAAGCACGACGGTAAAAAATTATCGAGCTTTTTGGTATTCCCATAGAGCCAGAAATACTATAGATTTGATCATCCTCTTAAATGTACATAATGTTTTTAAAAACACAACATCATTCGTGCTTTCTTTCTTGTACTTTTTTTAACGTTGAATTACAATATCTAAATATTTTAATGCATTGATCGTTAATTTTATTCAACAAAAAAAGAAAAGAAAAACAATTGAAATAGTTTTTTCCGCTATTGAAAAAGTCTATATCACTAAAAATAAATATATTTGATTATAACTTTTAAAATTGAAAGCAAGATGCCAACACATTCTAATTTATCAATAATCCAGCCGAGAAAAATACCATTTGGCCTCCAAGTTTGGTTCTTGTACCATCTGACTAATTCTCTAATAAAGATTAAGAAATTAGAATGAATTTTCAAAATGTTTTTTAAGGATCCAACATATAATTTAAGCTCTCTCAGAACACTTTTCTTTACATACTTAAAATTGCTATCTTTAAATATAATAATTAATCTTTAATTTTATTCAACTAAAGAATAAAAATGATTGAATTTTTTTGCAAAAATGTTTGAAAAAGTCTATCTCGTGAAAAAAATAAACGATTAGTCCTTAAAATTAGGGCAAGAGGCCTGAATGCACACAATGAGAAAGATAATTGAAAAATTTCATTACCTTTTGTTTTGTAGCTTAGGGAATTCATTTCTTTTTATCTTCGTGTTCTTTTAGCTTTTGACATCGGCGTCTTTAACAACTTTGGAGGCCTGGAATAAGGCCACGCCTCCCACTTTGAGAGATCGTTTGCTCATCATCTGTTGGCTAGATCGTAATCCGAGATGCTTGATCGACAACCAACTCAAGCAATTGTGAGCTACTGTGAAAACTATTGATTGTTTAATATAAAGAATTGTCAAATGAAATGTAACACAGCTATAGACTTTTCTTTTTCAAATCTACTTAGAATTTGAAAAAACTTTTTTTAAGTTATTCCGGAAAATTAAAATTTAAATGATAATTTTAATAAAGATTGGCTCATCAAACCTATACATTTTTTTAAATTTAAAACTAAAATTAAATAGTAAAATAAATATTTTTTTAAAAATACAAAACTGCATTCCGGGTCGTTTAAATATTTAGTAATCATGTTTTTTGGAAATTTTAGATCTACATGACACCTTGTCAGCAAAATAACTAAATCCAATCACCTCTCTTATGCTTACATAAGAAGTCACAGCATTTCTTCTCTATGTTTGTTTTTTATTTTAACTTTGAATTTTACTATAGCAATCTAATTTGAAGATTAAATTCAAATAACAAATGTAGGATAAAATAAAACAAAGTTTACATTTTAACTATTTTTATAACATTTTGAGAAAAATATTCTTTAGAAATCTTTTTTTTCTTTTCGTGGTTAAAACTCTTGGCCCTTCGAAACTGTTCGAATAAAAAATTTTGAAAATTCTTAATTTTAACTTTTTCTAAGTATAATATTTTTTCTTAATTTTTTTGATCCATTTAAAATATATATATATATATATATATATATATATATATATATATATATATATATATATATATATATATATATATATATATATATATATATATATATATATATATATATATATATATATATATATATATATATATATATATATATATATATATATATATATATATATATATATATATTGATATAGGATGATTTCAGTGCCTATTGCTCAAACTTCTTCGCGTGTTAAAAAAAATCCGCAAATCACAAATCTCTCCTACCCATTTTAGTATTTACGCAGTAATAACGGTCCCTTCAAGCGGACTAATAAGAAATTGAAAATAAATTTATTTTTGTTAAACCTAAAACAGAAACGTATCACTTTTTAAAGTATTGAAAATGTAAAATACTGTGGTGATGAAAGTTTATTACAAAAATGATGCACCTTCGTTCTTTCATTTCATGTATGAAAAATTCTGCATGCTGTGGTCAGGAAATTAATAAAATTTGAATTATGATTAGAGGTGGAGATTTGAATGCGCTAGCTAGTCAGGAAGTTATCGAAATTTCGATTGCAATATTCCATCATCACAAACACTAAAATCAGTCAATAAAAACGTAGTAAAATCAGAGGATCTTAACAAAAATTTATAAACATTATTATTCATACAAAAATTATTATATACTGCTGAATATATGTTTTTTTGTTGTTTTTTTTTCGTATAAATAAGTTGGTATGTAAGAATAAGATGAATATATACTGCTGAATATATGCTAGTATATAGTATATGCGAGTATGAATTAACTGGAAAATTATCATTGAGCAGGTAAATTACGTTGATGCAAAAATTAAATCTCGATCTTAAAAATGTCAAAAAGACGTCTTATTAATAAAAGTTTTGTAGATTTAATTGAATACAAAATTTATTTGATAAACAATGAAAGCACAAGAATCTATTTCCATTATAATACCAGTAGAGAATGTATATTTAGCATATTAATAACTAATTTAAATAAGTGAGATTTGGTTTGAAATTAGTATACAGGGTGTTCAGTAATCAATGCTTTTGATATTTATTTTTAGAACTCGCCAGGCAGAATTGTAATAAAAAAAATATGCATAGTGGAGATCACAAATTAATTAAATTGGGAAAAAAAGCGAAAACGTTGTCAAAATAAGAAATACGAAAGTAATAATAACAAAATAATTAATAAGAAAGTCGAGATTAAAAGCATCAAATGTGATTATTAGAAACTCCTTTGAGTTCAATCGGGCAATTAAATCAGTAATAAATGTTATTAATTCCCCTTATGTTAATTGATGTTGTTAATTCCTTAATGGTGATGATTACGAATCATTTCATATAGTTACTATAAACATTGTAAATATCAGCTTTAAATGCCTGACAATTTTATTTTTAATTACAAATTTATTTTTAATTGGAGAAGAGTTGCCGAAATTGTACCACTTTTCAAATTTAAATTTTTATCAGTCACAGATCATTGACAATTGCATCTGAACTATTTTTAGTTATAAAATAGAGTCTTTCATCTACTTATATTATTATTTGAGCAATACACAGTAAGAAATTTTGGTGTGTAGTCGCCATTATTTTTGGCGGTGAGATATACTAAAATTTTTTACAGTGCAAGTAGTCATAATTTTATTTACTTCCTCACTATTATTGTTTCATTTATCTATTTTGTTTTTGTTTGTTTGCTTACTGACAACGCATATTTTCATGCGCATTAAAGAAAATTTAATGGCTTCACGGCGAAAACGCTTCGTTTTAAAAACAAGCACATTTCAGTAATATATTCGCAATAATTATTTCAAACAATTGTCTTAATTGGCAATTTCATATATATTTTTTTCGTTAAATCTACAGCTTTGTACTCAAAAACTAATTTATTTTATTTCAACATTTAAAATGGTGGCAACTATACACCAAAAATTTTTACAGAATGAGTTCTAAAAATTTATTATTTTCGCTAGACCTGCAAGTGGTATGATTTGAGAAACTGGTTGTTTAATTCTACCACCTGCTTCCTAAATCGTACCACTCTCAGAAATATAAAGTATTTATGATTAGGTGAATGTCCACACCATATGTAACCCAAAACAATTGCTTAATAGTATAATAAGAAATTTGTCACAAGTATAGTAACAGTATTATAAGCCTATAAAATACTATAGGAACATGATGTTACGTGCTACAAAGTTCAAGAGTGGTTTTTATCTGTGCTGCTTTTTAATCTTTACATTTAAAATCAATAAAAAAAACTCTCTTTTTTAGAAATGGTGAAATTAGTTCGATTGAAGCCTTTAACATAGAAAATACTGGGATAGATCGGTCTATCAAATCACAATTACTAGATCACAACTCGACTAACCAGAAAGCTTATGACTTAGATGTTACTTACCCTTCCTTGGAATAAAAAAAAATTTCATTAAATTATTATATTTACTGAAATAAGTTCTTTTTTTCGATTGATTAACGTATAGATTGAAATTTATTGCTGTCAGAAATTAAAATATGCAAATATTGACGCTCAGTTATTGGAGTCTTGCTATAAGCTTCACTCACGAGAAGTGAAACTTGGTAACGGATAAATAAAGTTAGTTAAGAAATCACAGCCACTTTTGTGACTAAGAGTGAAGTACATTTTAAATGATTTGAAACTCGATCGGTTCAGTAGTTAAGTTGATACGTTGCTTCTAAGTCATTCAAACACAATTTCGAAATACGCGCGATGACTTAGCCAACTTCGTAGTGAAACAAAGCATTATTCCAAACCTCAGACAATAATTAGTTAGCAAAGAAGCAAGTAGAAAATAACTGATTAAGTAGCTTAACATATGAATTAAAAAGTAGCTTAACAATGATGAATTAAATGGTCTGTACATACCAGAGTTGGCTAAAACTGTAATCGATTACATTTTTTTATTACAGTAATCAATTACTTGTAATCGTGATTACAATTTTCAAAAATTTTGATTAGAGCTGTAATCATGATTACAATATTTATTACAGTAATCAATTACTTGTAATCGTGATTACAATTTTGATTACAGCTGTAATCATGATTACATAGTCGATTACAGTGATCAATTACTTGTAATCATGATTGCAACTTTCAAAAAATTTTGATTACAGCTGTAATCATGATTACAATTTTGATTACAGTAATCAGTTACTTGTAATCATGATTCTAAGTAATAGCGATTACAAATAATCACAACGAAAACTATTACGGGTAGTTATGATTACAAGTAATCAAAATATATGTTTACATGTAATCATGATAACATGTAATTTGATTATTGTGATTATTTGTAATCTAAATACACGATTACAAGACTATTGTATTCGTATAAATGATTATATTTTTTTCAGTAGATAGTATAATGTATTTTATAATGATACATTTTGCACGCATTTACATGTACTGCATTTTGCACGTATTTGTATACGTACAAATGAATGTAACTTAAATGTATGTACATATGATTTTATCTAGTGCATCTGTTCAGACATTTTAGTTTCACATACATGTACATGCACTTATATTGTAAGTATAAAATATATGTACGTATGTATATAGCTAATAATTACGTATGTATGTGCAAACAATGTAGACATGTACATTTATACACAATGAATGTATGCATTTTATGCAAATATTTGTGTATGTGAAATGTATATCTATGTTCATGTACTCCTGTTTATACAAGTGCTTGTTGTTTGTACAAACATACATACATTGTCTGTACGATGTATGTGCCATGCATGCATGTGCAATTTATTTATGCACAGTATGCATGTACAATATAGGTATATATGTAGTATGTACAATATAGGTATATATGTAGTATGTACAATATAGGTATATATGTAGTATGTACAATATAGGTATATATGTAGTATGTACAATATATATAGTAGGTACAATATATGTATGTATACATGTACATGATATGCAAGTCCAATGTATGGATGTACATATACACAATATGTTCATGTTCAATGTATGTATCCAAATATGCATAATACATTTGTGTACGATTGTACGTACATTGGGCAATTTATATTTTACATATATTCATACATACATTCGACATGCATAACGTATGTACATACACACATTTGAGATGCATATATTGTACAGATGTATATATTGCACAGATGCATATACAGATAGCGTACAGATGCATATTCATATAATGTACATAAGATGAAATGAACATATAATGTTCGTATAATGTACACATGTGTGTACATATACAGTACATATGTGCATAAATATATTGGGTATAATTCTTTCGTACAAATTTTACGTGTGCACATGCATGATATAACTATCTATGCATATGGTGCAATGTATATATGTCCAATGAATGTATCCACACATGTACAATGCACGTAAATTCCATGCATGCATATCCATATGTACTATATATGCATGTGCAATGAATGCGTGTACATACATTGTACATGCGTACATACATTACACGTATACATATGTAAATTACATTTACGTCTAAATATGTGTACAATGCAATAAATAAAATGCATGTAAGTTAACTTATAATGACTCAAGCAAGTTAAATGACAAAATCAAACGATATTTAAATTTAGTTTTCAGCTTTAATTGTCCTTTTGAAATTCTTTGAATAAGGAATTATTTTTAGGTATTTTCATGAAATGTTTGACAATACAGATTTATTTTTTTTATAACATAATGCATGGTTCATTGAAATTTTTTAAATGGCAAAAAAAAAACGGTAGATTTTATATGTGGAAATAATATTTAGAAATTTAAAATAAAATGATTGTTTACTTTCTAAAAAATATGAGGTCGAGTTTTATATGCCCTAGAATAAATTTTAAAACAAACTTTAATAACTTTACTTATATAATTTCTTTAATGTTTGCACAATGTATGTGTATATTGTAATTACATATATTTAAATGTATGCATGTATTTATACATTACTTGTAATTATGTACATGTATACGTTGTATGTATATACGTACATACATTGTGCATATAACTATTTTTCATACATCCATACATTACATGCGCATAAGTATTAACAAAGCATATAGTTATACAAGTACATACCTACGTTGTACATAAGTACATACTTTGCATGTACATATATCGATGTACACTTAAATGTACATGTATGCAGTTTATTTACTCAACTATATGCATATATTGTACCTTTAAATAACATTCTTACATATTGTACGTAAATACGTGCAATTTTATATACATACGTATACATGTTATTATCGTAAATTTATATAATGTATGTACTTAAGTACATAAAATCATGCAAACGTATAAGCATTATTTTCATATACGTTCATACATATATTTTCTATGTATACAAAGATACAAAACATTGCCTTTTCGTACAAACTAACATACATGAGTACATGTAACATAAATGCATAATTATATGTACTAAGCATATACGTATTGCATTAAGTATATTACAATATAATTATGAATATTGTACGTACAAACAACGTTTGTGCATACATTGTATATATATATATGAATAACAAATTGTACGTTCATGCCTGCGTATATTCTATGAACATAAAAATATATAAACTCATACATACTTACATAATGAATTTGCAAATAGTATACAAGTGTAATAGCTTGTAATCTTATAGTTTGATTACAAGTAATCACAATTACATGTAATCAAATTACATGTAATCATGATTGCATGTAATCATATATCTTGATTACTTCTAATCATAATTACCCGTAATCGTTTTCGTTGTGATTACTTGTAATCGCAATTTCTTGGAATCATGATTACAAGTAATTGATTACTATAACAAAATTGTAATCATGGTTACAGCTGTAATCAAAATTTTTTGAAAGTTGTAATCCCTATTGCAAGTAATTGATTACCGTAATCTACTATGTAATCATGATTACAAGTAATTGATTACTGATGTAATCACTCTGATGTAATCAAAAAATTTGATTACTTGTAGTCGTGATTAGAAGTAATTGATTACATAGCTGTAATTATCTGTAATCAATTACAGTTGTAATCATTACTGTAATCGACGACCAACTCTGGTACATACATACTGTACTTCAGCTATATATTTACACAAGATGTTTAAAATTACGTTGAAAATATGTAAAAACAATTAACTTAAATAAAAACTTAATGTAAGAACACAGCGACTAGATTCTTTTGAATGGATCTCCATGTGAAAAAGGCTTCATTGTATGATAAAAATTATCAACAAAATAACAAGCCTAAACTAAATAATTATTTTATTGTATAAAAATATTTTAAATTTAGATTATGTTTTTTTCAATTAATATTTTTTAATCATTTTGTTGAAATTTTTGATTTATTTTTTTTAAAAAAATCACTATTGATTTACATCAATGCATTTTTTAATGAAATTGATAATTTAGTGATTTCAATGCGTATGCCTTTCATCATTTCGTAGTAAAAAAATCGCTTCCTTAATAAACATACATTATCATGGACTAAAGGTACAAATTCATACCTTTAAGAATGTATTATTAATTATAGTGTATGAAAATATTTAAAACTTAAGTTAATAATTTTTCTGAATTAATTAATAATAAATGTTATAAAAACTATGTTTGTTTTAGTTAATGTTTTTTTTTTCAATTAACCTGTTGCAACGCTTCACAAAAAGAGTGAAAGTAGGGAAGACCAGAAAAATATGATTGACAAATCTATTTAAATATTTGAAAAGAAATCAACAAAGGCTACGCCAGCATATAAAAGCTGACCAGGATTCAATATAGACTTTTGATTATCAATAATGAATGTAATCTATATTTTACTAACTCTCTGTCCATAGATAAGAGCTGGTGGTTTAAGATAAGAGTTGGAGGTCCTGTCACTCTTTTTTCATTCATCGAAAAATCAAAATGTTTCACCTGTATTGAGTGGTAACATCAAAAGAAATAATGGTTTGAAGAACTTCCCGGAGACTTTTTCTATTCATTGTCAATGGAAAAATATATGTTTAGAAAGTAAGACAAAAACTGCTTTACGCCGTTTTTGGAATGATATTTTTGAAAAAGAAACAAAATTTCAGTCGCTATATAGGAATGTGCAGTCCTGTTGAGCCATTCGAATGGGTGTTAATACAACTTTGTGTTTATAAAATAGCTAGCAAGACTTTATGCATAGGTCGGTGTAAAGGAAGTATTGAAGTAATGGAACACGTATTAAAGAGGGTACATGTGACTTGCCGCTTGTCATTTAAATAAAAAAAAGGATTATATAAATTAAGATTGTATAACTTAGTCTCGTCTTAATTAAGTATATTAAGACGAGACTAATTCATGTGTTTTACACATTATACAATAATGAACTTTTCAAAAAACTCAAATATTATTTTTAGGATATTCAGTTTACTTTTCGTATGATAAATACCTTGGCAAACAAAGAGCACGTATTCTTTGGCCAAGATAAATACAATATAAAAAAATTTCTGGGACCATGTCCAAGAGGTCGTGGGTTCGATCCTCGCCGGCCGAAGATAATGGTGTAGTAAATGGTGACTGATGCACGTTAAAACTGCTGTGCCTCAAAGTCCTCCATGCTCCCATAACAAATCAATACCTCTGGGGGTACTGATCCAGGAGTTTCCTTATCTTCTGGATTGGTTCAAAATTACAAGGCTACGGAGTTGAACATTAGTAGTCGTAAACCCATGAAATTAGGTCGGCTGTTCAACGACGGTTATAAAATAAAATAAAATAGTATGACTGTGAGCCGCGATGACTCAGGGTATAGAGTGTTCACCTTCCAATGCGGCGAACTGGGTTCAAATCCCAGTCTATACGAATTCCGCATCCGGCTTGCACCGACCACAGTACTGACGTGAAACATCCTCAGGGGTAGACGAATCATGGGTTAGAGTCCCCTTGCCGTCAGGGTAACAGTGAGAGGTTCTCGTGGTCTTCCTCTCCGTGTAATGCAAATGCGGGTTAGCTCCATCAGAAAGTCCTCCGCGAAGGCAAATTTCTGCCAATACTCGATCCAGGAGTTCCCTTGTCTTCTGGATTGGATTTAAAATTACAAGGAGTTGAACATTAGTAGTCGTAAACTCATAAAATTGAGTCCGCTGTTCAACAACGGTTATCAAATTTAAAAAATATTATGACTGTGACGGATTATTATTAAAACTTTAATTTACTATTATTAAAACTTCAATATTCTATTGTTCAGCAATAGCAGGATGCAATGGAATAAGTCTCCCAATGAGTTTAAAGAAAAGGGGACGCCCAAAAGGTAAGTTGCTTAACAAAGATAATGTGAAAGTTTCAAATAATACTAACACTAATAATATATATATTTTTTCTAACTGATCCTTTTAGTTCAAATTTAAATTCCACTCTCATATGTTTTGCAGGCTTTGACAAAACTGTAATCGGTTTGAAACGAAAGAAAATTCCATCTTCTGTACCTGAACAAAAGCTTTTGTTGATCTCACAAAAAAAAACAAAAAAACAATTTTGTCTTCGTTCGTAGGAGTGGAAAAAGCACAACAAAGTATATTAATAATGGGGATATGATTGAAGAAGAAGAAATAGAAGTAATGCCTGAGAAAATCCCGCCTTCCTGTCTCGATCCTTCAACAAACCTAAGTATTGCGCGAAGATTTTTCTCACACAATGCATGGAAACTGACTGAGGACATTATCAAAATGAAGAAAATTAAATAAGCAAGTGTGTATTAGATCAGTGGTTCACAATTTTTTCAGCTCTGGAAACCAACTGGATTCTTGTTTTAGCAGAATCCCGAACTTAATAAATAGTGATATATTAACCAAAGAAAGACTAAGGCTAGTATTCATTTTGAAAATGTTAAATACGCTGCTGAAGGAATTCGTGCTATCAATAACAGTTTTGAAATTAGATTTGATGTCAGGCAGGACATGAGCAGCATCTTGTCTAGCTTTGAGTTAGTGTTCGGTACATGCAGAAAATTTGGGTCATTGGATTACGTTTTATTTACAAATGACTGTTTATTCAGAAAATTACACTACCCCAGAAGAAGTATATTTCTTCGGCTTCGTTACATTAAAAAAAAATAACGCAAAAAGGTTTGTTGAGTTTAATATAATCAAATAAACGTTAAACTGATGTCATTTGAACCAATTTTCTAGAATAAACCTATTTTTTCCAAAGGAATCAGAAAAATTGGAAGGAATAAAGGAAACCTACAATGCTCTTCAAAATATCTCTAAACTGAATTTTTGAGCTAAAGCTTACACAGGCCCAGAAGAGATTTGATTAAAAAATATAGCTTAATGTGTTAATTTATATTAATTTAATTCAGATTAAATTAAATTAATATTAATTTTAGAAGTTAAAATCCAATTTTTAAGCTGAAATTGCTTATTTACTTAAATATCTAATTTTAGAAAGAGATTTTTTATCATTATTACTTTTTTTTACATCTAAATTTTATTTGTCTGTTAACTAAATATTAGTTCGAAATAAAATCAATTATATGTTGTTTACATAATCTTTACTTCAAGGATCTTATTTTCTTCAAAACAATAATTTTATTTTTAAAATTCAATTACATTTTTGTGGGGAAAAAAAGAGGTAGTTATTGTTTAGAGAATATAACTAACAATGGACTTAAATTTATTCCTGTTCTGTTTTCTACTCTAAATGAACTGTTGATTATTCCAATCGTATTCAGATTAACTTTACTTAATTAAAATAAAAAAAATTTAATTTTAATTAAATGATTATTTAAATTAAAATATTTTTGATGAATTAAATATAATGGGCAACATAAAAAAAGTTCACGCGTTTTCAGACACATTGGATTTAATAAAATAGCTAATTTGAGTATAATAAGATGCAACTGCTGATATGTTCCATAGCAGTTAATTACTGATATAGTGGGTTCCATCCCTTCCTCCGAAGATACCGATGCAATCTTATATGGAACATGCTAAATCGTACTTACTACTAAGTTACTACTAAGTTACATCCAGCATAAAATCTTAAAAATTAAAATCAATTATTAAATTTTTAGTCAATAAGTTATTGAAATACAAAATTTTAAAACGAAATAAATAACATAGAATAGAAAAACTTTAAGAAACAAAAAAAAAAAAAAAAAAACATTTCGTTTTTAAAAAGCAATTGCAATTGAAGATTCACAACTTTCTTAAAACCACAATTATCAATTTCAAAAAATTTAACTTATTACTGTAAAATAAAATGTAAAAAAAAGTAATCTAATCTCTCTTCCATAGTAATTATGCATCATGTAGCTCTAAAATATAATTGAACCTGCATATGAATAAATAAAACATAATATAGAACGCTTTTGTTCCTTGATATGAATTACATTTTCCCAACTAATACCTCAGTTTGTTTCAACTTTTCGAGGCCCACACGAGCATAGCATTTTCATTCAGAAATTTGCTGACATGTATATTCATGCTTATAGCAACTTACACGCTAGGAACTTCAATTCCTTGTAACCAATGGGGGAAAAAAATGATAACTTTTTTTGTTGTAGCGTATACGAGTATATATATCAGATAACAATATAGGGAAAACATGGAAAATAATTTAATAAAGATTAATGAAAAGAGAAGGAAAAAAAATATTAAAATATCTTTTTTTTTAAATATTAAAAAAATTTAGAGCTAGAAAACAAAATAATGAAAAATATAATCATCAGCTCTTCATTATTTTGTTTTCCGGCTTTTTAATATTTTTAAAAATATTTTATTTAAACTATTCTTTTTCCTCTCTTTTCGTTAATCTTTATTATTTTAACATGTTTCCTCTCTTTTCTTTTCATAATTTTTGACTTTATTGTGCTATATTTATCTTATTATGTAATGTATTTGTGCTATATTTACATTATTATTAAATAAAATATTATTCATTAATGTTTATATATATAAAAAATTAAGGAAGACAAAGTTTATTTTTAGTCATATTTTATTGACTGCATTTCCATGATTATTACTCTCTTTATATAGCTTGCAAAAAATTTCAATGCAACATTTTTGTGCGAATTAATAAGTACTAGTGGGCTGCGCCCCGTGCTCGCTAACGCTCTCCAACCCCCAAAAATTGCTACGCAATCTTATATGGTTTGCTTCGCAAACCAAGCTCGCTTCGCTCGCTACTAACTTAGGTGCATTGCAAATGCACAAAATTCTAAGAATTCAAAACAATCACTCAAGTCCATATAAAAACTTTTTTTTAAAGAAATTGCATCTTTTTAGTAAATACTAAGTCATTAAAATAAATTTGAATTCAGATAAATAACATGTAATTCGTTAAGCCTATTAGAAATGTGCTATAGTATAATTCGTGATACAAATCAAAAATCGTCAAATAAATTCGTAATATATATAAATTAGAAATAGTAACGTAAACAAAACAAAGCAAACGTTGCCACCGGCGGAAAAGAAGTACAGCCAAAATTTGGGAGCCTAAATTCGTGAAAAAAAGCGCTTTCGACAAAATACTAAAATAGAGATCTATCGACAAATACTACTCACTTCTGCCTAGCTTAATAATGCTCTTTGGTTATTTCAGTTTCCGTTTTTAAAAGCGCTATATGTTGAGCCACCACAGCTAGATTTGGCATGTGACATTTTTAGAGGCAATCATTGGTCGATTCGCCGTGTAAGAGAAATAGTAACGTAAACAAAACAAAGCAAACGTTGCCACCGGCGGAAAAGAAATACAGCCAAAATTTGGGAGCCACGTAAGAGAATTATATATATTAGATTATTATTAAATCAAGTATAGAATATAGAGGATACGATATGTAATAATCTTAATTAAAATATAAATCTTTAGTTAGATTTATTAAAAAGAGAAATAATCACAAATAAAAATAAACACATGCAATTTTAAAATTTAAAAAAAACGTAGCTTAGTTAATTTTTCAAGGGCAATTTTCTCCACAATCGTAGAAATTAGCCATTGTTTCGACTAAAAATGCTAAAATGTTGAAAGTTTCAAGCTGACATATATTTTTTACACTCTTGAAAATCATTAAGTTCTATTTTTTTTTTATTTTATCCATTAGTAATTAAGCTGGAAAAACTGAAAATAAACTCATAAATAAAAAATAAGATAATTTAAATTGTTTATACACTTCAGTATTATTTTGCAACACAGCATCTCATCATAATTAATTATGAAATATAGAAAGAATTAAGCATTATTTGTATGCAGGAAAAACAATAGGTTTATCTTTATTGGAGTAATTTTCTAAAATAAATTTTCAAATTCCAAATAGAAAATTTTTGAACCTTTTTCTCTCTTTATACATAAAGATACTCTTGATGTTAATAAATGTACTGATATTGTAGACTCACAAAAGTAGAATAATGGAATATATTTTTATTTTAGCTATTGGGTGCACTGAATGGATATAGATGGCTATTTAGCAAGAACTGAACAGGATAGTTTATCTCCATTATTATAGCCAACCAAATTAACAAAAACTTTTTCACAACCATTACCTGCTTTTCGTTTGTAATATACTTTGAAACTATAGAAACTTATCCTATTTCCAATATAACATAAACTTGTTCTGTCTTTTAAAGAGAAAAAGTAATAGTGAAATGCCAGCAAAGTAAGAAGATGATACTGAATTTTATCGTCAAATCTAATTTGTTCCGACTTATAACAATTTTGTCAGAAAAAAATCTGTTATATCTGTCACATTCTGATTTTATAATTAACATCAGAATTTAAAACAATATAATTAGCTTTTCAAAACATACTGGTTAATTGATCCTCCATTTGATTATTTGTGTAGATTAAACTACACAGATTAAACTTATATTTACCATAGTTAAGGAAAGAAATCTCTACAGTTGGCAAAACTGCTATTGAAGTATGGGAAATGTTGCAATACGTTTTACTGATCCGTTATTGAACTAATAAATGAACACATGGTATAACAATCAATGTTGTAATAAAAAATAAAATTCCCCAGAGATCTTGATAATTTTATTTTATCCTTCTTGTGCATTGTTTTGAATAAATTATATATTAATGTCTTGTCTGTAACCAATCTTTTCTTGTTTCAGAAAAAACACTAATAAAATGATGGTTAGAAATAGAAACAAAATTGACAAAAGGGTTGCATATAAAATTATCCTCATTTGGCCTGATATTTAATTGCTCAAATAATAAAAAAAGCTTAAATACACAACAAAAGTATTTCTTTTAATTCAGGCGATATTAAAATTTTTATTTAAATGAACAGAATTTGAAGAACTGATCCCTATTTAAGAAATCACAACAAGCCGCCCAAGAAAAATTTTCTTGATATGTACAGTAGGAATTTCATTGCCCGGCTACATCACTATCCATCCTCGGAAGTTCCTACCTGAGTTTAACCCCATAATTATCTGCAGGTGTGTGAGGCCCCCTGCCTCACACACCTGCTCACACTCTTATCAGTTCAAGATCGACTGCCGCAAAAAATTTTAAGCGTGTGCGCCAGAATAGCGAAATAAAGCCAAATCTAGATGGATGAAAATGTTGGCCGCCTTTTTATGAATGACGCGTAAAATAGTCGTCTTCAATGATTTGTAGTTACAAAAATGTTGCAGCTAAGAACATGCGAAAAAAATGGCGATGCCGAATAAAGACAAGTACCAGTCAAAATATCTATACATAAAAAATATTTCTTAATGTGTGTGTGTGTGTTTTTTTTTTTTTTTTTTTTTTTTTTTTTAAAATTTGGAACTACAATGTAAAATATGTTATATATATGTATGTTATATAAATGTTATATATATTATATATATATTATATATATATATATATTATATATATATATATATATATATATATATATATATATATATATATATATATATATATATATATATATATTATTTATATATATATATTTATATATATATATATACATATATATATATACACACACTCAAGCAGTGGATTGATCGTAAAGACACGGTTACTAGAGAATTGAAGTCAAACAGCACTTGCTGCGGTCAGTAAGCGAGTGGGTCACCATTTTGATTTGATCAGCTTGCGTAAGGATCGAGGGTGCTTGGTATCGGTCCTCGTTAAACTCTTCTACCGTAAAGTGCTCGACTTCGAGCGTAGGTCGCCGGGCTAGCATAGCACGGGAGCCATCCCCTATACAGAGGATCAAAATTGCGATGTCATGTCTTTGGATCATCCTCAAGGGTTTTCCCAGACCGTCGTCAATAGCCCATTGTGCAGCTCTAATACCACGTAAATAAAGTATATATATATATATATATATATATATATATATATATATATATATATATCACTTCCATATAAGGAAAGATTAAACGATTTGCTATGAGTAATAAATAAATTGATGAGGCGTAGGAATACAAAAAAAGGCAATAATGACTGACCACTTTACAACTTGTAATCATCCTATAAAACGCAGAGCACAAGTTTTTGCGTGGCTTTTTGTTGTTTATCATGCTAAAATAAAATCCGTCAGCTTAGACGGGATATGTGTTCCCCCTCTCCAGTTTTGGAGAGGGGTTAAACTGCTATTTCACCATCGCTTAGTAAAATAAAAGACTGTGCTGAAACTGGACTCCTTAATCATGCTGCTTTTTTAACTAAAAAATATCGGTGTGGATACACCGCATATTGTATATATATATATATATATATATATATATATATATATATATATATATGCATACTATTCGCAAGAATTTCCTAAAGGATTATTTTGTAACTTTAGAGTTGTTTATATATATATATATTATTTCACTCGATTTTTAACACTAAGCAATAAAGTTTATAGCTTTCAGAGATTTTGGAAACCTATAATAAGTAATGAAAAATAACAAGTTTTTTAACATCCTATGCCAGAAAATCAAGCAATAAGCTTGGAACTTGTACCAATTACTTAAGTTGTTCTTTTTAGTAACAGCATAACATTTCGTAAACCTAGCGTAAATATTAATGGAGCTATGAAGGTTTTCTTTTTATTAAAAAAAAAGATAATTTTTTGTTTTATGGTCTTTTGCTATAACTTTAAAAATATTCTATGGAATTAAACAAACTTTCTGTTACAATTCAAAATTAATTACAACAGTATTGATTTAAAATTTAAAAAAAAAATTGCAAAAAACTGCGCAAAATATGAGTATTTCAAGTAGTTCTTTTACGCTCGGTACGCTAAAAATGAATAAAAAAAATTTTTTATCTGATTTTAAAAATTCAAAAAGTTTCAAGCAATTCAGGCCCCGTAGTACATCAAAAAAAAAATTAAGATCGCGTCATTTTTTTTTTTTTTGGAAATAGTATACATACGCCATACTATTTTTAAAAATGGCAAACGCTCAACTATATATATAATATTTTTCATTTCAAAATTATTTTATTTGGATCGTAAAGTCTTAAAACTTTCTAGTGCATTTTAAATAATGGAGCGCTGAACAATTCCTAATACCTTAATATCAATGTATATATTAATATATTTGAACATTGAAAGCATAAATAGCATAAGTTAGTCAATAATTTTTCATTATAACAATCATATTTGTTTGAGATTTTTGATCTAGTAAGGATTTTTAATCTTTAAGTAATTTTAAAGTTATTTTTTAATTATCTTAATGAAAAAAACAGAGAAATGAAAAAGAAAACAAATAGTAATTTATTAAATGATTTCCTAATTCGCCATTTAAGAATTCCTTGATAAAATTTCTGTGGTGAGTTTGTTGCTAGATTGGTTGAAAATAATAAATAAATACATGAACTTGAATTCATCATCTTAAAAATTTGAACGTATAAAATTTTTAATTAAACGATGAAATTTTCATTATTAATTGAAATAAAAAGACGTTGAATTGAAAATCTTTATTCTTCTGCTCTTCGATTCCAAATCAATTATATTTAAAATCCTTGATTACTTTGGTAGATTATAGTGATCATCTGAACGTGCACAAAATTCATAAATATCAAAGAAAAATGCAAAAAGTTAGGAAAAATCACAACAGTTTTGCTTAGCTTAAAATCTGGAATATCAGGAAATTGAAAATTTCTACTAAACAATTATTTTGTAAATGAACTTTTTTTAGATTTTGTATTTTTTACTAAACGTGCACTTTCGTAAAAAAATGAAAATTGACTGCGAGCATAATATAACTTCTAAATAAATTTTGTTAAAAATCACACATATTGATTAGAATGGTATGTTTATGATAAATGAAAAACGATTATCTAACAATTGATAATCACATATCTCCATCTTGATTGCTAAAAATTCTCTATTGACAACACGTGGTGGTACAATCTTTAGGGGTTGCTGAAGAGATGTTACAAATGTCCATCGCCAAATGTTTGGCGATGGACATTTGTTAAAATTTAAGAGTCCCCACTTCAAAGATCTATTCATAACAAGTCATTTTTCCCTTTGACACATTGATGGATCATATCTATTATTATGATCCTCTACCCCACCTTCAGGTTGGAAAATCCTAGGATGGACAGAGCACAGTTCCATTGCCCAGTGCAATAGCCTATGTAACAATTTTTATGTCAAATATTTGATTTATAACATTTTCCTTCTTTTGTGATTTGAATTTCTTTTGTACTCTTACTGACTTCAGGAAGATAAGGAAGGTGATCTCCCTAAGTGTAGAAGGACGACCTTACTTGACAAGATTGTGATTATCTCTTATCTCTGAACTATTTTCTTGTCATTTTGCTATTGATTCACTCCCCTAAATATCTAATCAATTTCACATGTTCAATTTAAGGCTTCAGGAAAGTAAGAAATTCTGTTAAATAAAAATAATAAATTAAAAATGAAAAAAAAATCAAATTTTAAGCAATTTTCGCACAAATCAAAACATTTTATGAAATTCGCGGATTTTAGAAAAAAGGAGGACAAGTTCACGGAGCGACAGACCTGCAACCCTTATTATTAGAAATAGAGTGAGAGAATATTTGAGAGCTCTAAACTCGCAACCATCGAACGAGCTATGGATAGAAAAATGACGTCATTTTGACGTCACGTTTCTACTCCAAGGGAAAACCTGCTGTAACCTCGCTCTTTCGAACGGATTTTGCTAACGGGCTGCCATCTTCAATTTTTCTCCCATCTGTCTTTCACCAATTTGATGGTGAAACTGATTCGAACGAATAGGATGCGAATAACGCTGGGATTAAATTAGATTTCCGATTTCAAAAATAGTTTTTACCCAAATATCTTACGATTTTTTATAATCATTTACCTAGATATTTTATGAATACATTTCAGATATAATTTTTTCTCTCTCAAATTTATTATTTCATATAATAAATCGATTAAATAATTAGTTTCTTGCACAACTTATAATAAAATCTATAATTAACCTGTACAACTTTAAATAAAACATGAACTTCTTTTTGTTCCAAATTTTTGTGTATTCTTAGCCATAATATGTTTAGTATAATTATTGCCGTGTTTTTATTAACTTTTATTTTAACTACCTTGTAATATTTTCAAAATATTTGGAGAAAAAATGCATCAAAGTTTAAAGAAAAACTCATTTTTTAGTAAAATTTTGAAATTTTTTCTTTGAAAAAAATCGGTGAGTTATAACTGAAATTAGTACATAATAAATAAATAAGATTACTATAACTGAATCATATATAGCATAAATAAGAATCACTATAAATTGTATACTTATTTGTCATCGGCTGTACAATTTTCTTTTAGAGATTTGAAAGAACGAAAGCTTTCACAATATAATTGTTTTTGAAATTATTATAAAGTACTTGATTACTTTCGATGTATAGTTAAGAAATATAATTTCATTTATTTTCACTTGTCTTCTGAGTTGGGTAGAATATAAGAGAGTAGTCAAAAGAATGAAATATGAAGAACGGAAACTTTTTCTATATAATCGTTTTTGAATTATTATCAAGTTTCTGATAAATTTAGATGCATAATTAAGAATCCTTTTTAATTTTTTTTTAAATTCATCTCGTCATCTTTGAAAACGCGAAAATTTCCCCTTATATTTTCTGAGACAAAAAGATATTTTTCTCTTATATCTACAATGCCGAAATATATTCGAAAATTTATTTTTTGAAAAATTATCTATTATTTTAGGAATAAAATTTTTTAAGATTTAAAAAATTTCTAAAATCATATTTTTTTAAAATTTTTGTTAGAGATAGCATTAAAAAAGTACTCGTATAAGAAAAACATTTTTGTTATTTGTTAATCTGCTGTTTGACAATTGACCTATTTAAAAAATTACTTTTTAATAAAATGGTAAATAACAAATTTTAGGCTGAAAAAAAACTTAGGTAAGCATAATTTTCTTTTCCGTTTTAAGATTCTCTTTTAAATATCAGCTAAATTATTCTAAAGATATTCACTTATATTCATTTATTATTAAACTAGCTTTATTTGTTTTTATTCAAATAATACTTTAGATTATCTTAATGTAGGTGATTAATTCTACTTTAAAAAGTTTTTAACGAATTTATATTATTTTTGACGGCGTAATTTATTTTTAACAAATTTATTTGCATACAGAATGGTAAATCATAAGAAAAGAAATATCCTGCGTTAATCAGAAAAACAAGTGAGAGAATTTGGTTATTAAAAATGTGTTCAATGAAAACTAATTAAAGATATTTGCATCGTGTTACACGAATTTGTAATAAAATAAAATCACGAATAATCCTTATGGCTAGACCGACAGCAATGAAATTGTATAACTAAAAGTTCTAACTCTCAAAAGTTCTAACAAAGTTTCCTTGCGACTTGACATCCTTGTCTCCTGAGTTGGGTTCATTATAAGAGTGCAATAAAAAGACCGGAATATAAAGAAAGGGAACTTTTTCATTAAAATTGTTTTGGAATTATGTTAAAGATAAATTTAGATGCATAATTAAATTAGATGCATAAGAAATTTAGATAGGGGACAGTGGGGTCAATTGTAACATTTTTTACTTAACTATTTTTAACTAACAAAAAATCCAATATATTATCAGTATTAATTGAATGACGAGTAAAGTAGACTATCCTCTACTAGAAAAAAAATACCTTATTTTAAATGTTATTATATTAGTTATTAACAATTTTTGACAGTCGTGCACTTGTTACAATTGTCTCCACTTACGGGGTCAATTGTAACAGTTCATAAGTTCAACTAAAAGATAGTTAATTATACATATTATCATAGTTGTGATATTTTTTTTTATTGATCAAAATAATAGTGATATTTTAGGAGTAAAAATAATAATGAGCAAACTAAGGGTTAAACTTTTAACTTTAAGGGGTTAAAAATTTTAATTTATGCTGTGAAAGGTGACAAATAAAATAATGCTCATGCAACATAATGTAAATGATATAGGAAACTATTGCTGGTTCTTGAAGAGTTAAGTAATGGTTTGTAAACTTAAGATTATTTATTTTCAGCTGTTACAATCGTCCCCAAGTCACCATTTCAGCTTCATTTGTTAAAAACAATGCTAGTTAATTTACAAAACTAATCTTCTTTTTTTTTTTGAAATGTTAATTAAGCTGTCCACTTCCATATTCGGTTAATAATTTTTATTTGTTTAAACAAAATCACTTTGTTACAATATAATATTCTAATACCAAAAAAAAAAAAAAAAAAAAAAAAAAAAATACTTACGTAGCGTGAAAATATCTTTTGTGATGTAACTCTGTACGTAGCGTGAAAATATCTTTTGTGATGTCCATTTTTTGTAACTCTTTCAAAAGTACATAAAAATGGTTGCCAGCAAGGGTGTACATGTAGATTTATTAAAGGCACCTTGTACGCCACCTAGAAACCAAATCTAGAACCCGACACTCGAAATTTTTGCTCTGTTACAATCGTACCGTGTTACAATTGACCATACTCTCCCCTGCTGATAAATTTAGATGCATAATTAAGAAACTTTTTTTTTATTATTTATTTTCTTAATTATTATTCTCCCCCTAATTTTTTCGTTCTAAATATTCCAAGAAAAATTATTCAAATTTTTAGTCTTATGTCCAAGTTCTGTAATATCGAAATATACTCGAAAATTTGTTTTGTTAGAAATTACGTAATATTTTAAGTATAAAATTTGATAAAATTAACAATAATTTTTTTTCTACTATCACGCTGTTTTAAAAATTTTGTTAGTAATTGTATTAAAAAAATGTTTGACTGAAGAAAACTTTTTAGTTATTTCTTTAACTGTTGTTTGACCATTGAAAGTACTTATTGTTAGTATTACCAATTTTAGGGAGAAGCAAAATCAAGCACAATTTTTTTCTCTGTTTTGAAATTTTTTTTAAAAATACTAGCTAAGTACAATTTTTGAATAATAACTAATATGTTCTGTCTTATTTATTGGTCATTATTATACTAGTGCTTTTTTTGGTTTTATTCAGATATTATTTAAAGTTATCCAGATTGATGCAACTAATTCTAATTCAAAAAGTCTTTCACAAATTTATGCGGGATTTAAAACAAATATTTTTCCAAATGTTTTTTTCATAATTTATTTACATATACAATGGTAAATGATAAGGCAAAAAATAAAATCCTGTATTAAATATAAAAACCATTGAGGATATTTTGAAGTTGAAAATTTTTTTAATTAAAAGTATAAAAAATAATATTTGCAACGAGTTAAACTACAAACACGAATTTGTGATATTAAAAAAAAATCACGAATTACCCTTATGGCTAGAACAACAACAGTGAAATTGTGTAACTAAAAACTTTAGCATGAAATTCTTAAATAAAGTTTACTTGGCACACTTGTCTTCTGAGTTGGGTTTAATGTAAGAGGGTAATAAAAGGGCGAAAAATTTATTGCAGAGAATTTTTTTCCAAATCTAGTTCAATATAACACAACGGTGGAAAATACCATTTTCTAAAAAGAGATAAATTATTAAATTTGAAAATAAATATTGTAATGTTTGTATTGCGAATTGTAATTTATTTTAAAAAATATTATAAAAGAGAAGAAAATAATGTTGCTGTTTTTTTTTTAAAAACTAACGTATAAGTTTGCAATTCCGAAAAAAAAAGTCATAACCAAAAAGCAAAGAGAAAAATTGAAAAAGCAATTTTTTTTAGTTGTAATGCAATTTTTTTTCTTCAGATTATTTAAACTAACAATTATTTAAAAAATGCTAGTTTAAAGTTTATTTTATGCATTCTACCTATTTATTAAAGTTAATTTATTACAAGTTATTTTGATACTTATTGTACCTTTAAAACTAAAAGATTTTAGTGGTATAAGGCTACGTATTTTATCAATTGCAAATATAAAATAAAATAATTATAAATAATAAGAAAATAGAACGAGTAAAGGATAAACAAAAGCCATTGGTCACTTTCTTATCACTATTGATACACAACGTCACTTCTTAGAGGGAGGCTCCAAACCTTTGTTCGAGGTTCGAGGTCTGGGATTCCCTTCACTGCTCTCTTCGGGGGTTGCGAGTTTATGATTTTGTTTCACTATCGGTCGGGGGTATAGAATAGACTCCCGGAAATAGTGACGTCACCGTCCGCGTTCGAAAGCTGCAGAAACTTCTCCCCCTCTGACGTATGCAAGCGTTGAACACCCGTTCGACAACTAAAGCATGACGTAGCAACATGTTAGACCAATCAACAATTTTTAGGAGGTCGCTTACGCTACCGCGAGTAGGGAATATTTTTTCTCTTTCTTTTTTTAACCTAGCAGTCCGAAGCGAGAGCTGTACGAGGAGTCCGAAGCGGTAGATCCACCCATAATTTCAGAGGTAGCCAAAATGTAAATTACTTTAATTTATTTCTTAAAATTTTTCTTTAATTATTGCCTAGGTAATTCAAAATTTTAATGAATAATAATTTTTTCTAAAATTGATCTAATAAGTAGTGCGAAAGCAATAAGTAATTGGTGTTTTTTTTTCCACGTGCACGATTTGTTTTAATTCTCTCCACTCCAGATATTATTTAATTATTTTTTATTTTATACATCTTTTGTGCTATCTTAATTTATCAGCTGGTTTTAATTTGGAAACAGAAAATGATTAATGTGTTGAATATGACTAGTGTCAAATAAAAAGTAATGTTGAAAATTAAACATTGTTCTCTGGGTATACTTTAATTGTAGATTAATGATTTCATTTTGATTCTTAAAAACGATGTATGATTACTAATTTTATTTTTCTTAACAGGCTCCGAATCTGGTTCTAAAATGATATTTTATTCAAATAAACTTCAGTAAATTAACTTATATAAGTAAAAATAATAAGTTGTTAATTGCATAATAATCTAATTAGCAAATATGTATTTTTCCCAAGAGCTTAAAATAAAATTTATTTTTACACAACGGAATTTAAATAAGATATAATAATTAACAAAAATTTAAGATATAACAACACAGATTATTTATATATTTGTATTATTTTTTTTAAACAACTTCGTAGCTATAAAAAGTTTTTTTTTTTTTATCTTCTTTCATTGTTGCTTTGTAAATTCCTTTAGTCTTATTTACCCTTTCATTGATTCATTGCAATTATCAGATCTGACATACTGTGTAGGTTAAAGATGAATGTGAAGTTTAAGTTTGATATTAATGCTACTACTGAATTCAAGTATAAAAATTTCAGTATGTTTTATTTAAAATGACTAGAAATATAAATTTTATTTTGAATTTTTTTTTTTTTCGTAAATATTGTTTTTCTGGTAAATACTTCAGAGTTTCGTTTTCAACAGTCAAACTTAAAAAAGCAGTTTATTTTATTTGTTTATAAGGGAGAGCCAGATAATTTAATTATAAGTTTATTTTTAAGATTAATATTCATTTTTTTTTCTGAAAATAGTTATTCTAATCATCAACTCAAGAAAGAAAGATGCATTTGGAAAATTTCAATTGTTTCCCCAGGTCTTTCAAAGGTATGTGTAAAATTTTAAATATATTTTTAGTGAACTAAGAAATATTGAGATAAAGGGAAAAAAAACCTTGTTTGAATTTCTTTTCTAATTTTTCAATGGACAATTGCAGCGTATCATAATTTTTTTTTATTTTCATATCTAACTTATTGGAAATTCTCTCCTGAAACCGAAAATCTGATTGTTTTCTTCGGCAAATGTTAATTTATTTTGTTATTAAACATGTATATTGCCCCAAAAGGCCTCCGTAAGCGATGCAATCAAAAACGATCGCTGATTGGTTGTGACGTCACATGTGCTGAATGGAAACGTGCCGTCTTCAACCGCTAAAGCTATTTCAATGCTCTTTTAGTTTTGATATCACGTACATCAGCATGTACATTGGAAATCATTAGTAAAAATTTTGTGAATTAAATTTACGGAAAAAATATTTTATTCCACTGACTTTTAAATTAAAATAATGCTCCATTACAGCCTAATTACTTGATTAAAATAAGTCGCAGATTGGATAGAAATAGTATACGTTTGGATAGAGGAAGGATGATTTTATAATTCGTTATTGCATTAAAACAAATCAGTATTTTCATAAATCTAGTTCATTGAAAAATATAAATTCATCATCTTTACAACCTATGTGTTAAAGTTCAAGTATTCAAATAATGTAATTTAATGTTGCTTCTTTTATTTATTTATTTATTACTAGAGTTGAAGGATTTTCTTTTTAAGTGAATATTTTTTTTTCTCTTTTTACTATGCATTAAATATTTAAATATACATTAACGCTCATATTTATTATTCCTTGCGTAAATAGGAATTTCGTTACAGTTAGAAATTATTTTTATTTATAAATTTTAATTCCTTTTTCTGCAATATAATTAACAAAGTATGGCTATTGTTCATTTTCTCCTTATTTTTGCTAACTATTTGTGAGTGCTTGCAATGAAGAATTCTAAAATAGCAAAATTAATACATTATAAATTTTTAATTAAAATAGTTGAAAAAAAAATCTCAGATTAAGCATTTGGTATAGCCGAAAACGTATCAAAACTTTCAAGAGTCTAGTCCAGTGTTTCCCAACCTTTTTTGTGCCGTGCCCCACCTAAGCCTTACTAAAATTTTTATGCCCCCCTATGTAACATATACATAATTTTTAATATTAAAAAAAATTGAATTGTTCGTTTAAGAAACTTAAATGATAGGTTTTAGGAAGAAATCACTAGGAACTAGTTAACGAAACACAGTAAGTAAATTTTCAAAATATATAATGAAAAACTAAAATTCAAAATAATTTTAATAAAAATTTTCCTATAATAATTTAATATTTTAATTTAGTGAGATCCTTGCGCTTCATGCTTGATGCACAGAGATTTTATGTTAGGTTCCGATTTGGTTAGCTTCAGTTTCAAGTCACCCCGTTTTTTTTATATCCAGACGATTTCTTTTTTTTTACCAGTAAATCATTTTACAGCACTAAATCCACATTCAGCTAAATATGAAGATGGAAACGGTAACAATAGTTTTATTTGATTATTTGATTTCTATTTCCTCACAAACCCCTGCCATCACTCCTTTTATATTAACTAACTGACTCATCATTTTGCATTTCTTCATTTTGCAGATACTTCATTTCAGGTTTGTCACTAAAAAAAATCACTAAGAGTATCAAACAGTTTCATAAATCTTTTCAAGAAGTTCCCTTTAGAGAGCCATCTTACTTCAGTGTGAAGTAAAAGTCTCATATGGTCTGTTTTTTTTCTTCACAAAATAGCTTGAAGAGACGCTCGCATTTGGCATTTGTTTTAATAGCATTGATACACTTTATTACTGAATGTAGTACATCATTTAGAACAGGCGAGATGTTTTTAGCTATCAAGTTTTCCCCATGCACAAAAATCATTCCTAGATTCTCATCTTTCATCAATTTTAAGCAGCCATTTTTCTTGCCCATCATATTAGGAGCACCATCTGCAGCACAAGATGTTATATTTTTCATTGGTATATTATTGACCTCTAAGTAGTTTTTTAGCTTATTATATATATCTTTGGAGGTAGTGGTGCTTTCTAATCTTTTACAGAACAACATTTCTTCAGCAAAATGCCCTTTATCAATATATCTTACAAGTTATCAATACTGCCACACTGTCAATCAAAGTTGATTCATCCGTTTGCACTGAAAATTTTCTAGTTTTCAGCTTTTCAACAAGTTGTTTTTCAATATCTTCACTAATTTCATCTATTCTTCTGCTAACAGTGTTATTACTGAGTGGCATAGCTTTTACAATTTTGTCAAGAACCATTTTAAGAAATTCTGATATTGACGGTTTTATTAAATTCTCTACTATAGTATGATTTTTTCCGGGGATCCACTCGCAGCCTGCCGTCTGCTGCAGAGAGGTTAACTTGACGCCGCCAAAAACCCAGTTGATATTTTGTTCTCGTCAAACGAATTAATAATATTTATTGGCCGCAATTATTTAAGAATTTGCTTTTTTTCTTTCAATTTCGGGACCGAAATCTAACCTTGCATTTAAATGGCCCGGAGCAAAAGGGTTAGCTCATGTACAGTCCATTTTCGAATTGCCCCCCTTAGTAATCAAATTGCCCCAAGGTGGGGCGTGGGGCGTGGGCCCCACGTTGGGAAACACTGGTCTAGTCCATTGAAATACATCTGACCATCATCATCACCATAATCTAGTTATACTTAAAATTTCACTTAATTTCTCACTTATTCACATCTAATCAACTCATTTATCCACAAAATTTCAACTAATATCATTAAGCTGGAAGTTTTTGTTTCACTAAAGCTAAAGAACAATAATAAAAAATTAACTTATACAAAATGGAAAGAAATTCCAATGCACATTCTTTATTATTTATTTAATAATTGAAAAATAAACAGTAATGTTGATATCTTTTCTCAATATTTTTATTCTTCGAGTAAATAGGAACTTTGCTATGGCGAAAAATTATTTTTATATGCATTTATAAAATTTAATTCCTGTTTATGTAATAAAGAACTAAGTAAATGCATATGCTTGATTTCAAATACTCTTATAACATAGATTAAGACAATCAAAATAAAGTTAATAAAATCTACTGGAACGTATAATTTTTTTCCTATTTTAACTTTAAATTTTTTGTAGAAAGAATTAATTTAAAGTTTTGCTCGGATCATTTGTTCAGATTGAATTCATGTTAGAATAAGTAAATAAAAATTATCACTAACTTTAGCTCCCCTACATTTTAAAATCTAAAACTATTTATTCCACATAAAAAATTTATCCAACATTTCTTTTACTTAAAATGGAAATAAATCTTCGAAATAAATTTGAAGTATACATTAACATTAAGATTGGTTTAAAAAAAATTAGAAAAAAAACGAAGTTATTTGTATTTAGAACGCATCATTTAATAAGTAATAGCACACACTTTTTTATTGAATTAAAAAATCTTAAATATTCAGAGCTAGAAAATTTCGTCAACTATTAACAATGTTTCAGTGGGTACCATTGAAATTGAAAATTATAAAAATACGTTATATCAAACCCACATTTTTATTAAACGATATTAGGGCTCAATTTTTTTTTTTACAGATAGTTATTGACCATCTAAAATAGTTGGATTTAATTACGAAAATTAAAACGAAAGCGAGTACGTACTGGCTTTCACAGCGCAGCGATTGTAAGTGAACGGCAGATGGACACATGTGACGTCAGTTCGTGAATAATCACGTGACTCCCCGTTTCAGGTGGAAACGAAAGTAAGCGCTTTTTGATAAAAAAAACAACGAAATAAATAGTTTTCTTAGGAAAATAATAAACTGTTTTCTGGGAGTTTTGTAGGATTCTAAATACATTAAAATTTAAAAAAAAATTGACTGTAATTGTCCATTCAAACTGTAACCTTTTTTCCCCGGAAAATTGTAGTTACGCATTTAATAATAATAATTGTGATTAGTGATAAAAGAAAACTTATACATAATTATTCCAGAGCTCATTCTAGGCAGAAAAAAGGGCAGGATGCAAAAGTTTAAAAAAAGGGCATTATTATTCTAAAAAGGCTATAATTTCTTTTTATGGACTTTACGTTCTATGAAAAAACATTGTCAATTAGTAAAAGAATTTTTTTTTTTTTTTAACTTTTTAAAAAGTAGCAAAGCAATCATATTAATTACTAATTTTTATAAGTAAGTTAACATATATATCGAGTTGATGAGCTAATTAGCTTAATAATTTATTTAAAATGCATGCATATAT
The DNA here is from genome assembly GCF_982258835.1 of Parasteatoda tepidariorum. Classification (NCBI taxonomy): domain Eukaryota; kingdom Metazoa; phylum Arthropoda; class Arachnida; order Araneae; family Theridiidae; genus Parasteatoda; species Parasteatoda tepidariorum. The sequence goes on from NC_141757.1 coordinate 82,100,062, forward strand.
TAATAAAATAATAAATGTATGTTTTTAAGTGTCTGTAGTTATGATTTAATAATTAAAATGATTAATAATAATTATGATTTAATGATAGTGGAAGTAACTGCAAACTTTCAAAGACAAGTGCAACAAGGGCGTGTGGTGGCTGTTTTTCCTTTCCAATATAAATCTATGTATTGACAGCAATGACAAACTAAATAAAAAGAGTTGAAAATAACAAAAGTTTAAGAAATCCATTGAAGAGCTAAGTTGAAGAGTTTAGGGGGGGAAATAAAGAAGGGTTGAGGAAAGAAAGGGCAAAAAGGGATACATCAGGGCTACATAGTGGGTACTTTTGACTGAAAGAGTAGCAGGGTGCTGCACTCTGTTTGCCCTGGCTAGACTGAGTACTGATTATTCATTTAAACTATGCAAAGAAGGCTAAGGTATCTGCCCTTTTTATAAAATACAATGCCCTTTTTTAAACTTGCTGCCCTTTTTTTAAAAAAAAAGAATAGAGCCCTTTTCAATTTTTAGCTCCCTGCCCTTTTTTTTAGTCTAGAATGAACCCTGTCTATATATTATCGGTAATATATAGGTCTGATAATATATCTTCTGATATATATCCGATAATATATCTTCCTATATATTATCGGTAAATTATCAGACACAAAACTAAGAGAAAAAGAATAGTAATAAAATGTATGTTTAAAAAACTGTGGTTCTTAAGAAAATTTTAAAAAAGACATGTTAAACGAAAAAAAAAAAGAAGAAAAGAATGTAAGTCCAAGTGGAAAGGGAGGAAAGCACATCAATATTATAAGAATTGAATAAATTAGGAATGAAACAGACAGGTTAAAAAAAAAAAACTTTCTGAGAAATTTAACAATGCTCAAGACTTGAAACTCTAAGTGAAAACTTGTAGCTAGAAATGTGTAGCAATTTTTGGAATAGAACAAAATAAATTTATATAATTCATGCACTATATAATACTCTAAATGTGTATTTACATAAATTAAATTCTTAATACTTTGAGCTTGAATTCTTAATTTTCACTTTGGTTATTCCTTGTACTTGTGACATTAAATATTTTTCATTATTTCTTTAATGCCTACTTTTTATATTTTAAATTGGTTAAATTTTTTGATTAAAATAATTTCTAGTTTCTTCTGGCACTTATAAATTTTCGTATTTTTTGGGGTTAATTTTTCTAATTTCTGAATTATGTTTTCTTTTTTATTTCCTTCTGTTTTTAATTTATCTAATGTTCTAACCTAATGATTTTTTTATTAACTTATGTTAAAACTTCATTTAGGACAAAACCTGAACGAATTTGAAACAGATTCCGATTGTGCTACTTATGGGGCAAAGTTTGGAAGCAGTATTTCAGAGAAAGCCATTGGCAAGGGTAAGTATTTTTGTAACTTATATTTGCTCATTTTTTTTTTTTTTTTTATATTTGAACTATACATTTTTTTAATTTTTAGGAAGAAATATATGTGATATATTTAATATTTCAAAAAACTTTTCTTTAAACAAAAAAAAATCTGTTTTTGGTTTATATTGAAAAAAAAAAAGATAAGCTCAAATGATACTCAAAGGCAAATTTTAATTCGTTTATACGTATTTCATTGAGACCTTTTCCTTTTTAACCATTAATCTTTTAATAAATAATTCAAAATTTATTCACTTTTGTTTTATAACTAAGCTAATTTGATGTAAAAAAAAATAACGAATTATTTTTAATCTGTTTACATTCTGCTTTACAATCCACTTCAAATGCTAGTAAACATTCATCATCTATAAATGTTAGCATCCCAGAACAGTAATACTGATTCATATTGGGAAACTTTTAGAAAAAAATTAGTATTTTTTTCCATTTTTGTCATAATTAAATCGAAGCGTTTTTCCTGATTAATAAAAAATATTTCTTTTTATTGTATATATAAATACTTTTATTTAAAAGAAAGAAAGAAAAAAAACTTTTTAAGCAATTTGGATTTGAAAAAAGTCTTTGTTTAAACAATCTAATGCTGAATACACTTAAAAAATTTTATTAACAGATTGTTACAACCTAACTAATTATTAATATTTTTTATTAATTCTGTCTTCTTTTTCCTCCTTAAAAAATGATCATTCTAACAGGGTTTCCACGGGTCAGGGAGAACAGGGAATTTTATTTCAACTCCAAAAATCAGGGAAAGTTGCAATTTTCTTACAAAAACCTGGAAAATTCCTTCATTATTCCTGAAAAAAAAAACCAGTCTTAAAATAGTCAGTAACTATACTCAGTTATTGAGATTCGAGTTAAATAATTCTAACATCACAAGTATTTATTGTAACTTTTTTACATTTTAGACATACTGAAATGCTTTTTTCCTCATATAATGATATTTATTTTACACAAGAAATCTAATACTTGACATAACAAATAAAATAATCCAAATTTCATGACGAAAAATTCCGTAGTATAGATAAAATTTGGTATAGATTTTCATTGAAATTTACCTGGAAAAGTCAGGGAATTTTTTTACTGAAATTGAGTGGGAACCCTGTTCTAATGCTACTCAATATGATTCTTCAGCCTCTCCAATTATGTTTTATAACGAAGAGTGCTTATTTCTAGTTACAAGATTGTCACATTTATTTTAATTTGATGGTCGAAATGAGTTTTTACATATGTAAAATGTAAAACTGTTGCACAAATAGTTTTAAAAACATAGTTACTTTTTTCTAGCTAAAACCTATTTGAAGATAAAATTATTATTAATAGGGAGCCTGGATTATAGATTTCATACTCATTTGTACTAGTTTGAACAAATGACTTATGTACTTTTTAATATTACTTGAAAATACAATTTTGATCAAAAAGTTCATAGAATTTATTTACATGCTCAAATTCAACTTTCAATGTTTGACAACAAAATAGTTTCAAGTCTTCTACTTTATCATAAACTTGTAAAATGCTGAAAAACAAGGAAACGAAGGAGAGTAAAAAATTATTGTTTGTACAAATAAAAGTTACATGAATTTAAACATATATTTTATTTTAATAAAGAAAGAACATCGTTTAGCAAAAATAGCATATAAGTTTGAAAATTTTTTTAAAATTTTCCTGCATGTCTAATTATAAATTTAAGTATTAGTTGACAGTTGTAATGAAAGTTAGGAATTCAATTTATTTACCAGACACAATTTTTTTCAAAATCTAACTTTTTTTAAAAATTAATTAAAAAATTAGTAAACTATGCTATTACAACAAAATCAAGACTTTAGTCTTGCAGTAAAGGTCTTTTTTTTCTATAAAATAATTTAAAGGTAAGGGTTTTCAGCGAAAACTAAAATGTCTTAGCTCTCACTGAAAACAAAACTCAAGCTGAATACAAGTTTATCACTAAGTTAATTTTGTCCAGTTACATTAAATATATTTAGAAGAATATCTTGTGGGCACATACAGTTGTAGTTTAGAATTTCCAAAAGTTTTAAATGACAAATAATTGATTTCTGTGTATTTTTAAGCATACTTTATGCATATAATATGATTAGAGAATTATTTAATTAAAAATAACTTTATAAATTCACTGTTTTATTTTTTTACTGTTTTCATTTTCTAACAGTTAGCAGAAACAAATATAAATTTTTATGTAACAATTCAAATGTGTTGCAGTGTAATCTAATCTTATGTAATAAAATAAACGATTTTTTTTCTAAACTGAATTATTTAATAAGTATCGAGCATTGAAGGTTTTTAATGTAAATAAATCTCTTTTCAATATTTTTTTTAAAAAGTCATGGTTTTTTTCCAATTTTGCTATTCAGGAGATGTTGTTTACCCCTTAAAAACTTCTATTTATTTCAGTGAAAATATTTTTATGGTATTTCTCCCCATTTAGAGTGTCACATTAATTAGCACCTTTTTCCTTTCTATTTTTCCACCTTAATGTTTCAAACTTGTTCCCTTAAAACAGTGTTTTACTGTCTCCAAAGTATTGCTTTTTTACTTCAGAACTTAAATAAAGTAAAAACATTTTAACATCATAAATCGTTTAAATTATTGTTCATGCTTGACCATTACTTTGTGTATTTTTCTATTTTGAATTATTACTATTTTATATATTCTTATGGTTTAATAAAGCTTTTGATTATTCTTTTTAATTTCAATTTTGAACTATTCTTATTTGAACAGTAATAAATGTAAATATTTACCTAGTTCTCTTGTGTATTATAATAAAGCAGATTAATTTTTTAAAAAAATAATAAATGTGAAACTTCATTGTTTTTCATTTATTCTATTTTAAATTACTTAACTTATATTAACTTTCTTTCTAGCTTTTATTCGGAAAGTGTTTTCTGTATTGATGGTTCAGTTGGCAATCACTGTTGGAGTTATTTGCCTCTTTCTTCACAGGTGAGTTTTTGGCTCAAATATTATTACAAACGTTATTTTTTCATTATTCATTCTTTAATTTTAAGATTTAAGAGCCTCTCTGCAGAATGCTATATTATTTCAATTTTAAATTATTTTTGCGAAATTTTATGTTTAATATTTAATTTTTATTCAATGGAATGCAATGCCTTTTAATTTAATTTGTTAATTAAGCTTGTTAAATAATAATCATTATTCACATTTTAGAAGAAAATATTTTAATTTATAAAATAAGTATAATATACTACTTTTTAATATCAGGTTTAGTAAAGTGGAGATATATTGAAAGACATATATTTTCTCCTTTTAATGTGAATTCTCATATTGGCCCTCAACTTGACTAAATGGATCATGATATATTACAATGAAGTCATTTAATAAAATTTTAGTCCTATCATTGAAACATTTTTGTTCTTATTTAGGCAACTATTTTCATAATTTTAGGCAACTATTTTTATGCTTTAGGCTACTAGGAGCAACTATTTTGTTCATTTTTTTCTGTGGCAACCCTGCCGTAGGTACTACAGAATTTTAGGGGATTCTGGGCAAATTCATGAGTAATTGTTTGTTGTTAGAACTTTCCATTGGACAGTAACAACTTTATAAAATATTTAATTTTTAAATTCTGAGAATTCTATGAATTTTTACAAGTCATATGAATTAACGATTTTTTTATTTTTGTATCATAAGTCGGTTGCATTTTTAACAATATACAAGTAATATACAAGTTTGCATTTTTAACAATATACATATATACAAGTAACCAAGTATGCTTAAAATAACTTTCGTATGTTACAGTTAGAGTAACTAATTTTTCATAATGTGAAAAAATACAGACATTGCTATAGTTTTGCTTTTGAAATGATAAGTGACATTATTTAACTCTCATCATTTGGCATAGTTTTAAAAAATAAATAACACAAGCACATGGAATTTGTAGTTTTAAGTACATAGAATTGCAAAGTCTTAGAATTTTGTAGAGAAAGTTCAAAATTTTGAGAATGTACAATGTAATTTTTTGGTATTCTATTTGAATCTTTTTTTTACTTGAAATGAAAATAAATTTCAGAATATTGTAGATAGAAAAAGGCAAAAAAAAATTTATAATAAATAGTTTTTATAGTAAAAAAAAAGAAATATATATCAAAACTTTACTATGCACATGAATACATTGAATGACTGTTATATAAATTGTTCTTTCACTGCTCAAGCCATTATATAATTTATCTAATTAAAAGACTTTACTTTTATGAAACTGAAATAAGTAGCTGTGAACCATATAATTTTTAAGTATTTTTTGTTTGTAAGTTAGTATGTATTTTTTTTTTTTTTTTTTAGTGATTCTGTGCGAAATTATACAGCTAAACATGCTGAGATGATTAGTGTTGCTCTGTAAGTTGTGTTTTTTATTTTAAATTTAAGTCGTGGTTTGTTCTATTAGTTACTTTTGAGTACTTAGGTTTATTCGTAATGCATTTGGTCTGGTTTACTGGCAAAAGAATGTCCATTCCTGGTGCGTTTGCATTAGTAATCTTTTTAAAAGTTTATTGCATTTTTATAATAATCAAATCCTCTAAATCGTAATTTTTATTATAATTTAATCCGTGCTTCATTTTTAAATAAACATTTCTCGGATATTTTATTTGATGTCTCATATTATTAAAAACCACTTAATTAGTCGTTATTCAAACACTGTAGTTTGATGATACTAAAAATAATACAGTAAAGAAGGAACTTCAAAGAAGGTACAGTTTCATATTATGCATTTGTCCAAGTAGCCTAACGAAATTTAATACTGGTATTTAGATTCAATTTTTAAGGGCTCAGAAGAAAGTGTTCTCAACAGTGTAAATTTGCCACTCAAGTTATTAAGGTTGACTTCCGATAAACCTGTAAGTGAATTATCCAGGGCACGTAGCGTTTTACAAACATTTAAATGAATCAAAAAGAATTTACATTCAAGAAAGCGTTATGCAAATATTGTAATTTTTTTATAAACCAGCAATCCACAAATTAGTTTGTTCTCTGGGCAGATAAGTAGGTGGTTAAAAGGAAAAAAAGACTGGTTGGAAAAAGGTGTTTGTCTTCATTCAACCAATAAGGTAACTAGCTGAAGACATCATGAAAATATTTTTTAAATAATTGTTTTCCCTATTAAATGTATTATCATAATTTTATTTAAAGATTAATATATATTAAATTCTCTATTCCTTTATCTTTTAATTTCTAAAAATTCTTTCAGTTTCATGACGTTTATGTGGATGATTGCTATGACTTACTGTAAATATGTTGGAAGAACCTTTCCATTAAATTTCATTTGCCTCTTTTTATATGTAAGTTATTTTCAATTTTTTTTTTTTTTTTAAAATTCTGTATTCCTTAAAATAAAGTGATTTATACAAAAATTTTAGTATTTAGAATATGTTAATGCACGTGTTGTTGTATTTAGGTTTTTTTCATGCAAATTTTAATATTCTCTGTTTTTTTCTAAATAGCATTAATAGTTGTAAATGCTTATGTTAGCAGAGAGCTTCACCTTTTGTGTCAACCCTTTTACTCATTGCGGCAAATCTTAAATTTAAGCCCATTCATATTTTTTTAATACCTAACAAAGCAATATTTGTAAGTATGTAATCATCTTGATTATATAGTAAAACATCATATTTTATCGAATCAAAAAAAAAAAATTGTTTTTTTTTTTTTTTTTTTTTTTTTTTTGAAAAACTATTACACGTAATCTAACTGTAATAATATTACATTTATGCTTTTTTAAGATCATTGATTAAAATCACATAGCAATTAACATATAATAGTAAATATAGTAATGTAATCCTTGATTAAAAACACATATACTTTGATACTATTATGTTTTTTTTTCAGGCAAAACAAAAGTGTAGACAACTAATTTAATTAACCTCAGTTAAATTTTAAATTTTTACAAGCATCATATAGATAGAAAATGTTGCCCTGATCTGTGGTTTATTTTTTTAAAGGATACAATTTAGAAATAATTATTTCTGATCATTAAAAACAAAACTAAATTAGGTTTATGTTTGAAAATTTTTTTTTACAAACAGTAAAAATTTAGAAAGCTTTTAACCATATGTATTCTGAACTAATCAATAAAATGAAATTCTTGCAATAAAAAATCTAGCTTAAAAATTAATAATTTTGGTCAGTTTTGACATTTGCTAATAAAATTATAATAAAGTTACCTATATTGGTTAATTTTTATTCATTGAAAAAAAGTTCTGCGATTTGAGAAAAATTATTGGTAGTGATACATATTTCTATATAAAACTGTTCTAATATTCAATAAAAGAAAGGAAATAAATGTTTTAGCTTTCATTCAAAAGTGTGTTAATGTTTAACTCTATCATTTTAAATTGTATAGCAGACATAGAACAATTCTAAAGAATTAAAACACTGATTAAAATGCTCGAAATTGCCACTAAAAATGTTTCGTTTTTAATATATGTTAGAAGCTCATTATAATAAAATCAGAAAAATTAAATAATAAAAACAGTCTTAATGACTTTTGATCTAATTATTGACTTGTCAAAGTACGGATAATCTTAAGATGTTGTGAAAAAAATTTGGTCTTAATCTTTATTTTGATCTCATAATTAATAAAAAATAAAGACTGCATTATTTTGTTGTGTAGAATTTCAAAGGTAAATTATACTTAATGGTTGAAGTTGATTACAAAATTTTCCTATTAAATATTGCTTTTTCAGTTTTTTAAATTTGATAACTAATTAACTATTACTAATATTCTCTCACGAACAGAGCTGTTTCAAACAACTTTAATACATAACGACAATGGAATATGTGGGGGGGGATTTACCTATTTAAGAAAAAATTGATAGATTTTTTTTTCAGTATGAAACTTACTACACATTTATCAAAGTAAGATTAAAAATAAATTTAGATGAAGATTGTGTTTGCATAATATTTATTAATTGCTATCAGTTTACGCCATATATATCTAATATTATGTTTACAATTGAAATAATATTATTTAATTCTTTTCAGACATTCGCTGAATCTTTTCGCATAGGAGTTCATGCTGGGTAAGTAAAATAATTATATGTATGATTGCAATAAACTGTTTAAATCTAGGGTTATCAAACTTTTCAATTCATGCGTCTTTTCTAGTTTTAATTCCTTTTTTCTTTCTTAATAGTTAGAATCTCAATAATCGTTTAAGAACTCGTAAAATATCATTAGTAAAGTGACAGGTAACAATAAAAATGTTTATGGGTAATCAGGGGTCTGTTTAGAAGAAATTTGGGTCCATTAACGGACCCTTCACAAATTATATTTTCATAAAAACGGACCCTTCACAAAATATTTTACCTTAAAAACGGACCTTTCACAAAACAATTAACCTTTAAATCGGACCCTTCACAAATTTGTTTATCTTCATTATTGTTTTGTTAATCTAATAAACCCTACCCAGGATGGGAGGGAAGAAAGACAGATGTAAACGAACTAAATTTTGTCTTAGGCAAACGCTTCTTCCGAATATTCAGCGTTCAGCAGTATAGGCTAAATACCAAATATTTGTATGTTGCATCTCTAACTTAGTTGCAGCAATTGCCGTTTATTTTTTTAAATTTTATTTTTTTTAATTATAATTTTACAGTGTTAAGCATAATCTTGTAGCTTTTACAATTTAAAAACTCCTTGAAAAAGTTTTTTTGCAATAACGCACCCTATTTGCCCAAATTCACAGAAGCAGGACCCAGGTTGAAAGAATGTGACTTAACGTTTATTTTATATTCACAAATTACAAGTAATTTTTTCACAATTTTACAAAAACGTACCTTTCACAAAATGTCTGGACGGGCCCCTGGTAATTCTGGATAAAACAAAAATAGAAATATAAGCTGAGGAAAAAAATGGTAATGCTCTAAAGTGAGTGTAAAAATATATATCACATTACGACAATTCCAGTATATAATACGTATAGTATAACTTAATCAGACAAGTGACTTTTCAGTATTTTTTTCTGCTATTGCGCATTTAATATCTCAAGATAGGCTCTCAAATTGCCATTTTAGAATTTCTTTTCTGATTGGGTCACGTGTCTTTAATATTTGCAGTAGTATTGAATGTGTTATTTCTTCCAAAAGAAAATGCAAATGAAATATTTTTGGTGTCACTTTATTTTTTTAGAGACACTGAGAGCATGTGTAACTTTTATTAGTGTCCAAATGAGAAAAAAAGGAAGAGCCATTAAATTTCTCAAAATGAGACTTATCACCTCAAAAATGTTTTGAATAAATTTGAGTTCTGGAGTTTAAAAATTTCTCTGGTAGAAGAATGGGAGGGTCTTCCACAAGTCCTCCTTAACTCCCTTATTAACAGCATGCATACTCGTTGTGCATGCTGTCTGTCTATCAGGGGTGACCATACAACATACTAGAGGCAACACACACTGTACAAGCCTCACTTTTATTGTCCTCTTTTATCCTTAAGTTCAGACTACATTGGATTTATTGGCAATAGGTCTTGCCAGTGAATGGCACTTTCATTTTTGTTTTGCATACTTTATTATCATGGAATAAGCTATATCCATACCTAATTTCATTTATTTATATTCAGTATTTCTTTTAGATATTTAGGAAAATGTCTTCCATCTCTTAATTTTGTCCACCAGTATATTTAGTATTAATTTATCCTTTTTTTACATTTGACAAATTTCTTGTTTAGATAATGTCTTCATCTAATTTTAGTGCTTATGAAGCTGAGGAAGTCATGTGGGCTGCTGGAATTTGTGCAGTAAGTAAAACATAATTCATTGCAAAGTAAAATTTCAAATGTACCCTCTTTTTAAAAAAAAAATAATTTTGACTTTTCTTTCTTTTTAGTTTATATTTTCAGGTTTAACTGCTTCTGCACTTCAAACCAAGGTAATATTTAGATTTAATTTATTCAATTCTATATCATTATTTTCCATAAATTTTAAATATTGTCTTTCATTAACAGTATGATTTTACCTTGAGGGGAGGATTTCTGTTTGTGGCTCTGCTGTACTTTGTTATCTTTGGAATTTTTGCTATTTTCCTTCATGATAAAGTATGTATTTGTCATTTTTTTCCCTTATTATATATTCTAATAATACTTACTTTGTATGTTACGTACCAAATCAGAATTATCCGTACTTTATTGATGAGATCTTTCATTTCTAGATTATACAGCTGGCTTATGCTTGTGTCTTTCCTCTCCTATTTTCTATGGTGAGTATCAAATAATTTTACATTGTATGTACTGTAATTAAACTTCCTGCATTATAATTCATATAATATCCTGTACTGCATTACCTTATTTTAAATGTATGTTTAAAAAGTTTTATCTACACAAGGTTTATCTCAGAGCCATACTTTTCCCCATTTTAACATTTACCTCTTTTTTGTATAGTTATTTGTTTTTGAAAACTGACCACGCTATCGAAAATTTCTACTGTACATTTTTTCTTTAAAAAAATAATCAAAAGACCAATCAGCATCGATTTTAAATCCTTCAGTTGATAAATATTAAAAAGCCGACCGGCCTGTGTAGGAGTCCGGGAACTGGCCTGGCATCAGAAAGGTTCTGGGTTCGAATCCTGGGCAAGGCGTAGATGTTCTTTCCTTCTCTGTACTATCTGTCCTTACCGTGGGAGTAACGTTGGTCCATCTAATATGGTGCCCCTGAACGAGTGGCCAGCAAATCTGCTCTTCATATGCTTGTATGACAACGAAAGGGGTTTCTCCAGGTGGGCATCGGGAAAACGATATATATATATATATATATATATATTAATGTCAGGTGCTGTTAATTTGAATTTTTTAATATGATTTGTTAGGGTAGTGTTTCCCAAACTGTGAACCCTTTCTAAATTTTTCATAATGCTGTGTACCACTAACAAAAAAATGAATGTATTTTTTAAAAAATATGTTTATTTTTCTTTTTTGGTACAAAGTTTTGTTAATAAGTTTATTTGCATCAGTGAGAAGGATAATATTGTTTTTGCTGTGATAAAAAAATTGCTCAAATGTTAAAAATCAAAACTGGCTGTTGACTCCACTATTGTTGACACACTGGCTGTTGACTCCAACTGGTAACTCAGTAAAAAACAGCCAATACAAAAATATGTAATCGTAAATTTTCATGGCTAACTTTGTTAAATAAAATGTTTTGAAGTTTCGTTTGTTGTAAGGTATTTCGCATAAGAACGCGTACCCCTGGGGGTATGCGTACCTCACTTTGGGAAACACTGTTAGGGGATCATTTACTGTTTGTTTAATTTTTATTAAGTATTGTCAATTAAACTCCGTTTTTACATGGTAAGTTTTGCTATTTATATCATTGATATTTACAGGGTGCATAGCGTTTTTAAAAAGTGGTTAAAGGTGCTTATTTTTGATTTCAGTCTTTTAAAAGCCTTTAAAGGTGCTTTTTTTCATTGGATGTTTTTAAAAAATGCTTAATTTTCCATTTCTCAAAATGAGATTTTTCCTTTACTATGTTGATTTTCGCTTCAAATTATGCAAAAAGACGCAGTTCACATTGTTCTATTCAACGTTTTCACAATTCATTCAAACCCAATCTATTTCGGCGTATTGTCAGCCCGTAGCGTATGAAAACTCCATTCGTTTTACATGATTCAAATTTTTATAATTTTTGACAATTGTCAAAAACGAGGCCAAAAGTTTTTTTTTTATATGACTATTAAAACAAGATAAAACCGTCAATTGTCAAAAATTTTCCAACCCTATGTAATTATGATATTTTTTTGAAGTGTTTAAAAATATTTTTTGAGTGCTTGAAAAGTGCTTAAGAGGTGCTTATTTTTTGTTGAATAATTTGGCGCCGCACCCTGATTTATATTGCTCATTTGTTTTATATTGTGGTATAATCTTATTCAATTAAAATTTTATATTAGTAACAGTTAATTATTTCAAGGTGATTTGAAAATGTTTTTGAATGCTATATCTTTTAGTAGCCCGTTCATTTCCTAATGATATACATAAGATTTATCAATTCTCCTGTTTATTGTAAAAAAATTTGCTGCACACAAAGTATTCTTCAAATTGTTGTCCGAAATGCGTTCTTTAGATTTTTTAATTACCTATAATTTTCCTGTTTCGTAATCTTATGCCTAATAGTTTCTTAACATGTTACATGTCTTATTGGGTTAATTCAGTTTCTCCACTTTTTGAATTTTTGTATCCCTAGTATATTATACATGAAGATAGCATTTAATATTTTATTGATTAAAAGGTTAGACATAGTTAAAAAAATTATTTTAACCTTGGCAATTTTATATTTGTTGCAAATTAAAACTTCATTGGATCATTTACATAAAAGCTTAGTTGATTTTTTTCCCAATTTTTATATGAACCAATTCCTTAATAATTGATTGATATTGAGCAAATTCTTTCGTTACCAAGTTTCATTAAAATATATTTTGAATTTGTGGATGCACTGAATACATTTTTCAACATTGAATATATTTAATTTCATAATTTTAAATATTGATTATTTTTCAGTACTTGGGTTTTGATACTCAACTTCTGATTGGAGGTCATCACAAATATTTGATATCACCTGAAGAATACATTTTTGAGAAATATTGGCTCTCACCTGCTACATACATTTTTATTGCTTTGAAATTGTACCTGGACATTAATTATTAACCTCTTCATCTAAATAATTTTGTGTATTCCTACATCAAAATCTTGTGATATTGTAATTGATTTTTTTAAAACTAAATTGTTAAAATTTAAAAACAGTTTTTATAAATAAAATTGTTTTTTAATGGTTGTGAAATTATGTTTGCACACAGTTGTAGATATTGTATTTACTGTATTTCAAAGTTGTGGTACCGATTGCAGTTAACAAAAGAAAATACACAAAACAACGTGTTCTCAAGATTAAACCATATCTGATAGAAAGGACAACTAAATGTAGTATAGTTTGTTTATAGAAGGAACTCCCCTCACCACGAAGTTTAAAGCCACCTGCTGCTGTGGAAACTAGAAATAACGCATTTTCAAAGAGGGGAGCTTCTTTCTCCCCTGGTTCCCTTTCTCTCACCGACCCGAGCCAAAACCTGTCTTTTACAGGGTTGCAAAAAACCCACCTGCCCAATTAAACCCGTCCGGGTTTTACTGGGTAAAACCCACCCTAGAGTGGGTTTTTCTAAGATTGATTTCGTTTTTAATCCTCTGTTATATTAAAGAGCTATTCTATTGAAATATTTATGTAGTCTAGGCTAAAAAAAATTTTAACCTCTAGCGAAAAAATTAATTGTGTTGAAGACTGGAGAGTCACCTTGCTGACTTGATTCGACTGTATAGTCATTGATTATTCGGTGCCATTTATTCGCTTTCTATGCAAATAAAGAATATTCCTCAAATATTTTTTAAGATTAAAATATAAGTAAAAAGTAATCCTGTGTTAAAATAAGTTTCAAATGTGTGATGTATGTGCGTACATATAGTATTTTGTATCGTGATGTCAGAAGAAACTTTTTTCAGACTTTCACATCAATTTATTTGTATAAATTATCTATATGAAGTCAATTTATAAAATTAAATTTAATATTAAAATAAGCTTTTTTAAAATAAGATCCCTGCCCTATCTTTTGAAAAAGCCCCCTTGAAAACATGAAAAACCCAGTAAAAGCCACCCGGGTTGGGTTTTTCTGCAAAAACGCGGGTTTTTTGCAACCCTGGTCTTTTATGACACAACACCCCTACTTGAAATAGTTAAACTTCGTAACCATAGTCATCACCTCTCTAGAGGAGTTCTTTACATAAGTAAACTATACATATTCTTTATACTATTGGAGTATCGTTCTATAATATAGAAGTACAGTTAAACGCAAATTTCAGGTGGAAAGAATATTTCGAAGTATAAAGATTTAAAGTGATTTAAAAATAATTTAAGTTTTACCTTTTTTAAAACCAGTTCTGAAATAAAATAAATTTAAATTTGCCACTATAATTATATTATTAATTTGATATAAGTTTAATAAGTATTTTTTAAATTACTTTTAATATTTTGTAAGAAAAAAATTGTGTTAGTGAATCTAAATAGAAGAAATAAAAGAGAGCGTAATTTGAAACTTTGGTACTTGAGCGAAATCCTGTCGTCCATTTTCACTAAAACCAAAAAAATAGCGCTGGAAAGCACGATTTTTTTGCTAACAGCTGAAAACTTTATACCAAATACATGGAGGTTATTTTTATAAACCATACAATGTTAATTATTTCTGTTTAATAATTTTATTATAATTATAATAAAATTATTACACTGAGATAAAAATTATGGATTAGCAATATGCAAATGGTAGTAGTGTCGTGTACAAAATGTACATACGGATAGTACACTAGCAGGACTTTTGTGTTTTCAATTATGAATTGGCAGGTTTGTTTTTTTGCAATTATGACCGCGAGATGAGATTTGGCAGGCTTTGAGCGTGGAATGGCAGTTGGAGCTAGACTCGTAGGACATTCCATTTCGAAAATTGTGTGTGAATTCCACAATTCTATATCTACATTGTCAAGCCGAGAATACCTAATTTCAGTCATAACCTCCCACCGTGGTGGCATGCCGCATAACCTTACAACGTAGTGCACTTGATGGCCGAGACCGTCGACGTATGCGCAGAAATGCCAGTGTTGACAGACAACATTGCGTGAAATAGTCGCAAGCATCAATGTGGAGCCGCGATGGTTCAGGGGATAAGGCGTTCGCCTTCCAATGATGTGAACCGGATTCGAATCCCAGCGATGGCTGGTCGATGCGAATTCGGCTTGCACCGACCACATTACTGAGGTGAAATATCCTGAGTGGTAGACGAATCATGGGTTAGAGTCGCCTTGCCATCAGGCTAACCTAGGGAGGTTCGCGTTGTCTTCCTCTTCATGTAACGGAAATGCGGGTTAGTTCCACCAGGAAGTCTTCCACGTAGGCAAATTTCTCCCAATACTCGATACAGGAGTTTTTTTTTCTGGATTGGGTTCACAATTACAAGGTTACGTAAATGAACATTAGTAGTCGTAAACCCAAAAATGGAGTCGGCTGTTCAACTCAACAACGGTTATAATATAAAATAGAAACATCAATGTCCGACCTGAAATAGGCGTGCCCGTTAGAACAGTGCGGCGAGTTTTGGCTTTAATGGAAAATGGCAGCAGAAGACCGACTCGAGTACCTTCACTAACAGCAAGACTTCACGTCCAAAACTTTACCCGGGCTTGGGACAATATCGGTTAGATCCTAGACGTCTGGAAAACTGTAGCTGTGTTAAATGAGTCATGATTTCGACCTGAAATAGGCATGCCCGTTACAACAGTACGGCGTATTTTGGCTTTAATGGGAAATGGCAGCAGAAGACCGACTCGAGTATCTTCACTAACAGCAAGACTTCACGTCCAAAACTTTATCCGGGCTTGGGACAATATTGGTTAGATCCTAGACGTCTGGAAAACTGCAGCTGTGTCAAATGAGTCATGATTTCGACCTGAAATAGGCATGCCCGTTACAACAGTACGGCGTATTTTGGCTTTAATGGGAAATGGCAGCAGAAGACCGACTCGAGTACCTTCACTAACAGCAAGACTTCACGTCCAAAACTTTACCCGGGCTTGTGACAATATTGGTTAGATCCTAGACGTCTGGAAAACTGTAGCTGTGTTAAATGAGTCATGATTTCGACCTGAAATAGGCATGCCCGTTACAACAGTACGGCGTATTTTGGCTTTAATGGGAAATGGCAGCAGAAGACCGACTCGAGTATCTTCACTAACAGCAAGACTTCACGTCCAAAACTTTACCCGGGCTTGTGACAATATTGGTTAGATCCTAGACGTCTGGAAAACTGCAGCTGTGTCAAATGAGTCATGACTTCCGCTGATATGGAGAGTTCGAGTGTGGCACAAACCTTACGAAGTCATGTTGTTAACTAGACACGCTGGAATCTGGTGGTGATTCCATAATGGTGTGGGCAGTTTTTTCATAGTATGGACTGGGCCCTACGGTTCGATTACACCGATCACTGATTGGAAATGGTTATATTGAGCTACTTGAAAACAACTTGCAGCCATTCATGCAACCAAACGACGATGAAATTCTTATGGATGACAATGCGCCATGTCACCGAGCTTTAATTGCTCGCGACTGGTTTGAAAAATATTCTGGCCGATTGTAACGAATGATTTGGCCACCTAGATCGCCTGACATGATTCTCATCGAACATTTAAGGGATAAAATCGAGACGTCAGTTCGTGCACAAAATCCTGCACCCGCAACACTTTCGCAGTTTTGAACATCTATTAAGGCCGCATGGCTAAATGTTCTTGCCAAAGACTTTTAACTACTTGTTGAGTCCATACCACGTCGAGTTGCTGCACTTTGTAGAGCTAGAGAAGGTCATGTACGATGTTAAGAAGTATACAATGACTTTTGCCACTTCAATGTATAATAGTACAATAATATAATTATAAAGGAAATAATATTTTCTTTTAAATTTTAATTCTCATTAAATATGCACCGGTTACAATATGCAAAGATTTGGTGCTAATTTGGCGGAATTTGCGCGAGCTTTCGAATTTTTACAATAAAAAGTTTTTTAATTGCTGGGGGAAACTGAAAATAGGTGAAAAGTGATATAAAACATCTTCAACATATTACAGCAATAAAACTGATTTAAACATTCTTTAATCCCGTCTTCCTCTATAGTGACTATACAGATTTTTTTAAAGTGTTTAGTTCCTTGCTGAACTAATTAGATTCGGCCTCGAATGCGATGATTTTCTTAATTTTTGAAGAAACTTCTAATAGTATATCTTTGGTGTGGTGATTGTAGAATACCCAGTATATGCCAGTGCATGAATTATGTTTTTAGCCTATCATTCTGCGAATAATTGGCTTTCATTTTTTGGTGATTGTGGTTCTTTCTGCTAATTTTAAGGTGGGAGGACAACTGCGAATTGAAAGAAAAAGTTGCCTTCTCGCTATTATATCGAGATGTCACTTAATTGCCTATGCATCACGAAAATTATCTTCTTTCATATTGAATTTAAAAACCAATTAAATTTTTTTGATGTGAAAGGGATCATTCTTTACTACTCAAGTAACTTAAATTGTTTTGTTTTTTTAAGTTCAAAATTTTTTTACGCTTCAATCTTACTCGCTTTTCAAACAATAAATAATCACTGTACAACAAATTTGAATTTGTCTTCTGTCCTTTAGATGAAACTCGTGTTTCTGTTCAAAAAAAAAAATAAAAATTGCTTTATTCTTATACCAAAGCCAAACTTGCCGAAAAATTTAAGCAGGCTTCCAGTAAATTCCCGCACATTTATCACTTAATTGTGTATCTATAGCCTCGCAACTTCGGGATGGTAGATAAAGCTTTTGTCGCCAAGTTTGCGACATTCCCACTGTCAATGAGACCGCCTCTCTTTTACCTAAAAGCTGTTTATATAAGCAGCATTTTCACCAAATGAGGTTGTTGCACTGCCGAAGAAATATGAGAACCGCGATTCGTGAAAATTACATGTTGTTGCTGTAGTTCATTTACATCGCACTAGAGCAACACAGTGGGCTATTGGCGACGGTCTGGGAAACATCCCTGCGGATGATCCGAAGACATGCCATCACAATTTTGATCCTCGGCAGATGGGATGGCACCCCCGCTTCGGTAGTCCGACGACCTGCACGTGAAGTCGAGCACTTTACGGTAGAAGAGTTTAACGAGGACCAGTACTGCACACCCTCGATCCCTATGCAGACTGATCCAAGTGGTCACACTGACCGCAGCCAGTGATGCTTGACTTCGGTGATCTGGCGGGAACCGTGTCTTAACGATCAGTCCATTGCAGGACTGAAAATTACATATTGTCCCGCGATAAAATTCACCTATTAGATACTCGTATTCTCGCGAAGGCGATTAGAGGTGCGGTAATTACATTAGGTGAGAATGCTCCCACGTCAAGCTAAAATATGGATAATCGGAATTTTGGTACTTGGTAAACAAAAAATCATTACTGTCTGTCTAAATTATACAAAATACGCTCGTCACTGCAAATGGGAATGTCCAGCTCCTAAAAACTTTACTTCGGTGCCTTGGGGTATTCTGGAGGTTATACAACCAATGAATTATATAGGGCAATCCACAAATCAATAAGAGAAGGAGGTGGTGATCTCTTTTAAACAACAGGCATGTTAAACACCGTTCATGTCTGGGGATTTAGAAGGCCAATGGAGGTGACTAAAGTCAAAAAGTGTGCTTGGAACTACTCAGTAACAACTCTGGACGTGTGGGGTGGCTCATTCTCCTGCTGAAGATATTCATCGAAATGCACAAGGAACGTAAATGGGTGCAGATTATTAGATGTATTAGAGGTCTCATAGTACGTCAACAGCAGCCGTCCCATACTATTGTTAAATTGTACGGCCTATAGATTCTTCAGGTTGTCCCCAACCCTTACAAGTGTATCCACTCCATTATAATTGGAAACAAGACTCGTAAGACCAGGCAACATGTTTCCAGCCATCATCAGTTTAATGGCAAGCTCAGGTGAGACGCACAGCTTTGTATTTTCCAGTAAACAACAGTTTACGAAAAAGTATTGGGCTCCGAAAGTCTATATCAACGATACTTCCATGAATAGTTCGTACGTTGACACTTGGTAAATCTCAGCACTGAAATCTGTAGTCATTTGAAGAAAAGTTGCGAGTCGAATAACCCGCGCCAGTAGCTTTTGGTAATGTTTTTTTCTCAATTACTTTTTTTTTGCCACTAAGATGTCAAAAATTTGATACTTTACCCGATTCTGGATACACTCGTGAAATAATCGTCTGCAATAATGCAACTTTTACCACAACCACGGACATGCTGTCTTATCTCTCGAATCATATATTTTTTTTAAAATTATTATCTAGAAAAATATTTTCATTAAATTCTGATCTCACTGACAGAATAAAATCTAGTCAATTTTTATCTAATAACCGGCATTGAATAGTTCAGCCATTTTTGGATTTATTGCTACCAATGCATAGATCCATAACTTTGCAATTTCGGTTCCAACCCAGATTCTGGATCAAGCAATATTTTCATTAAATTCTGATCTCACTGACAGAATAAAATCTAGTCAATTTTTATCTAATAACCGGCATTGAATAGTTCAGCCATTTTTGGATTTATTGCTACCAATGTATAGATCCATAACTTTGCAATTTCGGTTCCAACCCAGATTCTGGATCAAGCAATATTTTCATTAAATTCTGATCTCACTGACAGAATAAAATCTAGTCAATTTTTATCTAATAACCGGCATTGAATAGTAGAGCCATTTTTGGATTTATTGCTACCAATGCATAGATCCATAACTTTGTAATTTCGGTTCCAACCCAGATTCTGGATCAAGCATTGGGACTTAGGACAAACTAACCTTCACGATAAGCTTTTGGAGCCTTTACGATAATTCGATTTTCATGATAATCTTTTTGTAAGCCGCTTTTAAATTACAGAACGAGAAAAGCCACGAAAACTGCCGATGGTAAGTCCAACGTGAAAGGTATTCTAACCGGTGAACAAGTTACAAGCTTTTTGTTACATTTTTGGCATAGGGTGTTCAAAAATCATTCTTTTTTGTTCTTAATTGTAATTTATTATCGGTCTCTCTAACCTCTGAAAGCTTTAAACTTTATTGATAAGCATAAGAAATCGAAGATCTAAACGCCTTTAAAATAATCCTCTAAGTTACTGAGAAATATAAAAATTTCTGGGAAAACATGGGTGTGCTTAAACTTTTGACATGGACTGTATGTATAAAAATAAAATAATAACAAACAAAAACAGGGAAAATATTATTTTTTTCAAAACACACCTTGTTTATTTTCAAAAATATTTACAAAATTCTAACAATAAAAATGCATCTAAAAGTGTAAATATCTAATAAATAATTTTTTATGTAAAAAAAATCCATGTGTATATAAAAAAAGACAATGTAGAATGAAAAGAATATATCTATCGAGGTTTACTCACACACAAAAACATGCATAGGAACATACATTCAAAGAATAAATCATGATTAGAGAATTTTGGTGGGTATACATAAAAACATTTTTTAAATTGCAAATTTATACAAATATATATCAAACATTGTTATATTATAACAAAAAAAAATTGATACTAAATTTTAATTTTTGAATTCAGTAAAGCACCGTTAAAATAAAGATATACCGAATATATATATTTTAAATAATCATTCATAAAGTTACACTTTGAAATTTCCGTGTAATAAAAAGCACTGAACTAAAAATTAGCTAACATTGAAACATCGTCATAATAAAAATCTCCTTTTTGGAAGAAATTAAAAAAAAAAAATTTACCTTATGAGATCCTTATTAAAGGGAGTGAGAGAAAGATAAAGTGAGAAGAAATAGGGAGATTCAGAATTTACTTTTTGAAAATTCTAAAATTATTCTCATGACGTTTTTCTGTAAATTTCTTAAATATAATATTAGTGATCATAAATGCAATTTAATTTCATATCGAATACTTTATAATATTTTCAACATTTAAAGTGACTTTTGATTCGAAAGTTTTCTCCAAGTCTTAAAAGAATATCTTTTGTTATGACTACCTAAAAGATAAAATCAATTTACACTTTAAACTATTCTTATAGTGTTTCATCCTAATATTATATGTAATAAAGTTATTTGTAAAATTGAATAAGCCTTTTTAATATTTGTAGATATATAAGTTGAGACTTTAAAGGTTTATACCATATATATCACACATTAATTAATCATAACTTAAAAATCTTAACTTCTGTTTTCATCATTCCAGAAAAATACTTATCTTGTAAAACTTCCCAAAAGATAGTCAATTTCCAGCTTACAAAAAATGTAAGATAACTAAATTAGATTTATACCTTTTAGAACATGTTTTGAAAATTACGTGTCTTGATTTCCATGTTTGTTTTATTATGTGATAAGTTGTATCGTAATAAAACTTTAAAATCACATATAAACTAAATTCTTACTTTTTGATGAAATAAATTCTCTGTAAGATTTTTTATTCGTGTTTGCTAACAATAAAAAATTACAAGAGAAGGGTAATATGGTAAAAACATTTAAATGAAGGCTTATGTACAAACTATATAAAAACAATCTATAATCAAGATTGCAGAATAAATAAACAAAAATATATCATACATATAAATGAGATCAAAGCAGGGTAATTTAAAATGAGAAATGTATAACTGGTGCTTTACGGCATATAATTCAATGACCAAAATTTATGCAAATTAACACTTTCATTAAAAAATTATTACATTTATGCAATATCTAAAATACCTTTAATATTTTGAGTTGAGAGAATGATGATGCAAAAATTTATAATGTAATATTAACCTCGATACACCATTTTGTACTTTTATTAAAAGAAAAAAAATATTTGTAATTTTTTTCATGGTTATTATTAAAGTTATAGAGATAATTTGCAACAGTTCAGATTGTAAATGATGTTCTAACTCTATCTTTAATTTCAAATTAAATATTCATTATTCATTGTTTTACCAAAAAGAAGAATGTAATAAAAACTTGCACCCCAATAATCTATGCACAAGCAATCTAATTTCACTGAAGAGAATAAATACTTATGAGGAATGGATAAACTTGTTTTCCTTTGTCAATATTGTTCGCATTGTCAACATCAATACTGAATACTTTGCAAATAATTCAATATATAAATGTATGTATATAAAGTTATATCTCTCCTTTTAAATTTACCATATTCAGTTAGAGTTAGTGAGAAATAAATGTTTATCTCTAAAGCCCCTTAACAAGGGTAAGTGATTTTTAAAGTAATTCACATGTTTTGATTAAAAAATTAAACAAAAATAAATATCAATTAATTTCTTTGTTTCTAAAATTAAACTTAAAATATAATTTATAAATTGAATAAAGCATATTAAATAGTTATTAAACTTATTAGAAAAGAAAATTAGAGACAGCATTCAATTGCTCAACTGGGCTCTAGCAACAACTCTGGGAAAAAACGGACAGCGTGACTGTTGTTACATCATGAATGCACATCAGCTGTAAGTTTTTGTTAGTTTAAAAGTAAATGAACTGAAAATTTAATAGGGCATATTTTACCCTCGGTATAGGCCTAGCGACCCATTTGTACCCTTGCAAAGATTTTCGAACATGCTCTTTAGTTTAAACTTAGCTTTGTAATAAAAATTTTTGAGATGCATACTTTCCTTCGAAGTGGGAAATCATTATGGTAACTAGGAAGATAAAATTAAACGTATAATGATGTTGATTGATATGAAACCATGAAGAAAGATATTCCGTTAAACTATGGATTTCTTAAATATTCTTTCGGCGATATTAAGAGAAAATGATGCATGTCAACCTCCCTATGAAAAGACGTTTGTACATAATTTAAAAAAAGAAACTAAACCACACTTTGGATAAATTAAAGAATTTTACTCAAACAGCTCAAAAAGCTTGCCTTAAGCCTCTAAACGATAAGCCCCAGGATAATTTTCTGGCTCTCCCATTGAATAGCATGGAGAAACCGGTTTTTAGATGCAGGAAAGCTGGCAGCTCAAAATTCGGAAATAGCCAGAAATAACGCTCAGTGGGTAAAAATATGAAAATCTGCTGAATAAATTGATAAAATCTAAATATCTTAATTGCTTAGAACCATATAAAGCAAAAAGAATAGAGGAAAAAATTATAAACGCTATGCTCTATTTATCACTTAAAAGCAGAAAACAGTCCTGAGCAAAGAAAAACACTTTTTTTCGAGTTCATAAAACAGGACTTTAAGGAAAATATTTCATTAGTTGAATGTAATGTTAAATGATAATCAAAAGCTGTTATGTAATGCAAACTCAAACATTAACCTAGTTACGTACTAAAAAAAAAACAAACAATTAAGAGTAAAAACCAAGTATACCACATAAAGGAGAAATCAAACAAAATACAAAATAGGCGAAATCACTGAAATATACCTCATGTAAATTGGGTCCATATATACCAATAGAGATTAAACTCCTCTTATCTTAGTCTCTTATTCATTTGATTTTTTAAAATCAAAGGAATAAGATACTGTACCTGATTAATTTTTTAACGTACTATACCTCTTTTTCAATTTTGTTAACAAAAAAAAAAAAAAAAACATTTTGATTGCGGTAGCTAAAATTAACCAGGAAAAGCAATTTTTTAAACTTGATTATCAAAAGAATGCACAGATTACAGAGGTTTATTTAGGTATGCAAGTTCCCAATATTTTTAATCAGTTAGTAGAAATTTTAATTTTTTCAACACACTATACGTGAAAACATAATTAAATTTGCAGCAATGAGACTGCAGTTGTTTAAACCATTCTATTCATAGTAAAGTTTCAATAATTAGCTAAATCAGTTGTTTCAAAACATTATTTTTTTAAGTTAACTTTTTGCACTAAATTTTTTCTTAGATAACCCCTAGACTGCATGATACTTATTAGGGAAAATCTGCAATTAGCTATGGAAAAGATTTCACTTATGGTTATTCCATAAATGTATCCTTTAAGAAAAAATATTCTGGACATAACATTCAGATTTTGTTTATCCTTAATCCATACAAAAGACTTAAAAAATTTAAAGATTAAGACTCTTATGAATTTAATTCTAACACAACAAAGAAAACTCAATAAAGATAATAATGTACACCTACTGGTAATTTAGCTTCTACAATGCCACAGTCACAATTTCACACACGTTAAAGCTACAAGCTCTAAAATTTGCACCCATAATAATATACAATGTCAATGTGTCAGGTTAAAAGATATTTGTTCTATGGTAAATTTATTACTTTAGTAAATTTTTCTCAATAGAAAAAAAAATCAATTTAATAAAATATAAATAAAATTAGCTATATCACAGCAAACATTGTGATTTTTCTAAATAAATATGTGAATGCACTTAAATATATACCTATAGTTACTTAAAACTAAAAATATTTGTTATTTTTATAAATTACATAAAACTCATTAAAATCTTTCATTTTTCAATAAATTTGATTTTAGACTTAAATGGAAAAAGACTATAATCAGGTGTAGTCCAAGAGCATCCTCTTTAAATTGATTGTAATACATAATACAAGGTTTTACATTCAAATGTATATTTTTTTACAAGCGATTACTGATTGTGTAAACATTACAAACATACAATACACTCACTAATTTGCTAGCTAGCATCACAACTCTAATCTAAATGTTAGTGAAAAGTTATAAAAGGTACATAATTGTACATAACATGTTTCAAAAGAGAAATTTACACAAGTGTATTTCAATTAAGTTTTAAAATAATGCACCAAAGGGCAAGATATATGATTGTGATATGTAAATTGCAAAATAGACACAATATTGAACATCATTTTTATGCTGTAGGAAAATACTGGAAAACATATATTTAAAAAAATGTTTTAGAAAATGGGAAACCAGCTTTAAAGAAAGCTTCCAGGTATCTTTAATTTTATTTTGCTTAATAATTCAGCAAATTGGTGTAAAAAGATTCCCAAATAGAGATAAGAATATATAAAATATTTATTCTTATAAAAAATGCAGTGTAAAAATTATTTATAAAAACAGTATTGAAATACATTGCACAAAAATTGTGCTTAAAAAAACGTGTATCTATTTATTAAAGTATTATTAGTATTTTGTTTACATTATAAGCATTTTTATTTTATAAAATAAGTTATGGAAACATTAATATGCGTCCATTATTGCTTTTCATTTCAAAATTTATTTATTTATTATCTAGATTTATATTGAAAATAGTTAATGTTAAAATTATTTTAGGTAAAAACTAAATGCAATTGAAATTAAAGCAAATTTTCCATCTAAAACATAGGTATCAATATTTTATAGCATTTTTTTCAAGCATTTATAACTAATGTTTGTATAAATGCACAATACAGTGAAAAATTAGCTAATATTCAAAACGATAGTTTAAAATTTATTATAAATTTAAGAACACGTTATTGAAAATGTTTAACAATAGTGCTATGTAATGGCATATTGATGCAATAGGTGCAACAGATTGTTGATTTAGAAGTGACTTTTAAAGAATAATTATATCAATATGTACAGTGGTATATAGCACAAATAAAAATAAACTTACAAAAAAATAAAAACTTGAAAATTTATACAGGTTCAGAAAATATTTATGAAATTGCAATACAATATTTATAATTGATACAATAGGTTATCAAGTATGGTTTTGATATCAACAAACAATATGTAGGAAACAATTAATTTTTAGAGTAGCATTAATATCCAATTGCAGCATTTAAAACATTTAAATACAAATAAAACATGATTTACTGAGGTAAACTTCAAAAGTGAAATAAAATTTAATTTTTATTTTTAACAAGGTCTTTAAAAATGTAAGGGTAAAATACTTATATTAAGGGTGATAATTTCAGAACAACCTGTATATATGTTATGGCCAGTTCCTGAAAAGGTGTTAACATATTTAATGACATACAGAAATACTTTTTAATTCTCTGAGCTTCAATTTTAATAAACAATAACTTTGACAGCTTTCCTGTGCAACAAACTGATTTGTTTCCATATTATTCAATGGGAAGTAAAGGTATACAAATATTCCAAAAAAGTATACAAATATTCCAAAATGCTTTAAGGGTTAATAAGCATTGTAATTTAAATGTGATATATGTTATAAATTAAATAGAATAAATTATTTTATAAAATAATGTAGTAAAAAAATGAAACTTCATACTTGATAACATATTTTACATACAATGAATCTTTATACATTTAAATCACCTATTCATTAAAACTTAAAACCGTTTCAATTTACAAGAGATGAACTTTTTAGTTTCATGTTTGTCTCATTTTGTTAAACATTTTTTACAATTCTTACATCACATATTTGTATCTTGAAACATGAAAAATGTTTTACCAATTAAATGCCCAACATTAGAGTTGAGTACCTTTTTATTATCATGAACCAGGTTTTAATACATTAATAACTTTCACTAGCAGTTCATATTTGAATATTATGGCATAAAATTAAGTGATTTTAAGAATTTTTAAAAAGGGAGCTTCTGACAATATGGACAAAGCATTCCATTATTTAAAAACTCTGCTTTAAAAAAAATTATATAAGAGTAACTTAACATTTTTTTTCCTCTTTAGGACCATGAGACACCTATTGCAGTGAATAATTTTTGGAAAAAAAAAATTTTTACCATAATTTTATACCACAATAAAAACAATAATAGTTAAATGTAATATAAATATATTATTTTGGAAACTTAGATGAAATTAATAATCTAAATAAATTTATCAGTCAAAATACAAATAATTCTTCAAAATTTAAATAAAACACAATAATATAAAACTTCGACTTAATTTTTCATATATTACAGAAAAGAAATTTAAATAACTTTAAATATTTTATTTAAATTGTATAAAGAAGACGAACTTAAATTTACTGCAAGTCAGTACAATGCCGTTCACGTACAACAAAATTGGAAGTATGTCAATAATTTAATTGTAAACAATTCTCACATATAGCAAATAAATTGTGGTTTCCAATGTCACATATAGTTTAAAAAAATTAAAATATAAAAATCCCCTTAAACTATATTACATTTCTCAACACATTCTCCTGCACTGAATTAAAAACACTGAAATATATTTATTCGTTATATTCAGTGAAATAAAACAAAACTAAATTTTAAAAATCAAGCAATTCATATTTTAAAAAATTAAATAATTTTATTATTTAATGTTTATTAATTTAAAGTCAATTATTTAAAAAAATAAATACATTATATTTAAAAAAATAATGTGGCAGTACAAAGTGTAAATGCTTTACAAGCTTGGTTAGTTTGATCATAAAAAAAGGAAAATTCAGTCCTAATTTATATAATTTTTTTAATTATTGTTGTATAATTCGGAATTTAATTTTTATTAATTATTTCCATAACTAATACACAAAAAAATAAAAATAAATGTAATACAGTTGTTATAATTTTATAATAAAATTGCAACCAAAAGAGAAAAAAAATTCTAGTAATTACACAGCAAGTGTAACTGAGTATGATTGAATAAGTAAAGGACATTTAACCATTTAGATGTTGGTATACTTGAATTTTTAATATTTATTTCATACATTATGAAATATTTGTTTTATGTTTTTATGGAATATTTAAGCTTAAAACTCCAAAAAAAAACAAATTTTTTTTTGATATGACATAAAAATAAAAAAATTTATTTTTTAAAAAAATAATCTGTTTTATAAGAATAATTAAGCAAAGAATTGTGAGTTTTAAATAACTAAAAAAAAGTTTAAGAGAAAGTAAAGATTTTTTTACATGAAAATGTTGTAAGAATAAGGAAAGTTTATAAAAGTTGATAAAAAAAAAAAACTAATGTTTCTTTTGGTTGAAAAAATTCAATATTTTAATTATGTTATATATATAAACACTAAACTGCATTTTCAATAAAAAAATATACCTGAAGCTTAGAAGGTAATTAATAATACTAACAACTAAGATAATTGTACTTTTTAGAATAAAAGTTTAAAAAGTATAATTTTAAATTTCTGACAAACCAAAGCTAAGCATATCTGATGTAAATCACTGCATACTATAGTTACTATAGCAAATAATATTTAAAAAATATATTAAAAGGGGAGGATGTTCAGAACAAATAAAATTAGAATATTACATTATAAATCAAGACAACAAAAACTAATAAAGAAAAAAACTTTTAACAACACACGAACATTTAAGTAGAGCACAATAGCACAGCCTATTACAAAACAATATGACAAGCATTTGCTTGCATTTGACCAGAATTGTAAATAGCCAACTACATGTGGCATATGAAAACCACGAAAAATCGTCATGAAAACTTAGGTGAAGAGCGATCATTACAAGTTACTCTCCGAAGCCTTTTACCACGCTTAATTTGGTCCATCAATGACTCCCTTGTAATTTGAGGAGCTAAGCGTCGAAAACTAGAATTCCAAGAATGGATAATCTTATCATTCTTTAACCAGGGAGCTATATGAGGCTTATCATCATCCTGAGACTCCAAGCCAGAAAGTTTCTGATGCTCTGCCAATCTTGCATTCAATGCTGCAACAAATGATTTTTTCAATATTATTTCATTGTCCGATATATGTCCATTGCTGTTTTTCTCTTCAGTCGAGCGAACCCACTCTCTTGAGCAACGTGTCAAGTCGCCCTGTGACAGACAATCCTTCAAACGCGGTTTAGTATTAGATTGTTTATGGATGTTCTGGGACAACATAGGTTTGGCATTAAATGTATGAGCAGATTTTTCCTTCTTTGTGATTTGAGAATAAAGATTTTCACTGGCAGTCGTGGTGTCATGTTTTGAGAAAATATTTCTCCGATCTTCATTCTTTGAAGTATTTCTAGGTGGCACAATAGGTGCAGCATCCTGTTGGGGCTTCTTCAAGAGTGGTTTTGGTTGCTGCGTTAAAGCAGAATTAAGGTCCTGTATTAGACGTGCTCTGCTGTCTGATACATCAGTAACTATACTGCTGTCAGAACTTAATGAAGAATCCCTACTGGGAGTTGAACAAACACTATTTCTTTCAGGGCTGGGATTAATTTCAACATGTCTCAAAGAACCATACTTTTCTATGGGAGAAGATAGGGTTGAGTGGCTCTTCTTAAGCTCCCTGAGACTGGGGGAGTAACGAACTTCACCTGCTCCAGAGCTTAATGATTGGGAGCTATCATTCTTTTTCAAAGAACCTTCAAATACTGTACCGTGACAAGAAGTAGAAGTTATGGAAGATGAACGTCGCACTGGAGTAGGAGGCTTGAAACCTGCAGCTGAACCTACCCTTTGTAAAGTATTAGCTTTACGTGGTGGTATAAATGCAGGTGACATACCTATATATGAAAAAATAATAATAATAAATATAAATGTATCAAAAAATCATTTAAAGTAAAAAAAGCTATACAAAGACCAAATGGTTCAGACTGAGCTATGATGACTCAGGGGATAGAGCATTCGTCTTCCAATGAGGTGAACCGGGTTTGAATCCCAAGGACGGCTGGGTGATGCGAATTTCGCTGACATAAAATATCCTCAGTGGTAGACGAATCATGGGTTAGAGTACACCTAGCCGCTAGGCTAACCGTGGGAGGTTTTTGTGGTTTTCCTCACCATATAACACAAATGCGGGTTATTTCCATCAAAAAGTCCCCCACAAAGGCAAATTTCTCCCAATACTTAATCCAGAAGTTCCCTTGTCTTCTAGATTGTGTTCAAAATTACATATCAAAATTACAATTTCATGAGCCATTACAGGAATGCTTTGCTTTTTTTAAGATATGGAATAATAACAATAGAATAAAAGGGTAATAAGTAAAGTAAAGCATTGCACCCGCAACAGCATGCTGGTCAAAGGGGTTATGGAAGAGATGCCAATTGCTCCGGACACGCAAAAATAATTTAAAAAATGGTAAATAACTACAAACTAAAATCTGCAAATATTCTCATAATTTTGCTAACTTTTTAAAAGGTTTAACATGACATAACTGTAATTAAGTGGTGAATATATAAGCCTACGAATTATATAGAAATAGTGGTGGATAACAATCAAATAAACTGAATTTATTAAACAAAGAATCACAATTAATAAACTATCATACGAAAATATTTATTCATTGTCCGGAGCAAGTCGGCATCTCTGTTATGGAGGTTCAGCTGCACTATTACAAGATCAACTGCAGGACGATGGCAATGTAGTCAGCATTGTGCACTAACTGTCTTTACTTTCAAGACAAGCTGTTACTTATAGAACTGAAACTAGGTAGTTCTTTGAGCTGGTGTAGAATTCTGATATTACACAATGATGGCACAGAGCCTTAACCACTATTCTGCGACAATTCCCTAATAGAGATGATATGGCAAAAACAAGATACACACCTCTTATTAGGCAACTACAATGGTTTCTAAGAAGATACATCAGGGTGGCCACTCTCCAAATACAACCAAACTTCAAGAGATTTCCAGAGGAAAATTTTAGAAATGTACCAAATTTAAACGGTTTAAATAAGTAGAATTTTAAATTTTTTTATAAATTTATGAAAAAGAACTTATGTACATCACATTCGGCAAAAAAGTTTTTTCTTGATAAACATTTACTATTATTTCATATTTTAAAACTTTAATGTCTATTTTATCACTCTGTAAAACTAAATAAATAAAAATTATCATTAATTATTAAAGCTTAAGATAAACATTAATTTATTTTCAAGAATAAAATATTTAGCATTCTTATGACTTACTAAGTCTAACTTTAATACCAAAAGAAAAGAAAAGAAAGAAAGAAATCTTTGTTTAATAGAAAGTCAAAATAATTCATTAGATTTATTCAACAGAACTGCAACAATTAGAATAGCAATGATAACCAAGAATTGCATGATTATACAACTAGATAAGTTTTTATAAGTTAACTAACAGTTAATAATTGTAGTGCTTAAGAATAAATTGAATCACAATAGCCGTAAATTTATATGTGCTCATAGGTATAAATTTCCTTGAGGTTTTCCAGTGGTATTTTCAGAATACCAGAATTTCCCCCAATTTGAAAGAAAGTGGCCACCCTGCTCATGTGTGCAACCGATTGCCAAAGAAAGAGAAATACATCTACAGGAGTAATTGTGAGCCCAACTAAAAAATCCTGAAAATTTCTCTACTAAAATAATGAATTAATTACGCATTTCAAAAAATTAACGCCAAAATTAAAATATCAAGGATTAAATTTATAAAAATTTAATCCTTGATATTTTCAAAACATGAAATTCCAAATAAATTATATCAACATAATTTAAATAAATAATTATGCATAAGTTTACTTAAATTTCTAATCACATTTATTATTCTACCAGAAAACATATTTAAAAATGAAAGAGATACCAAGAATAAATTCTAGTTCTAATATTTCTAAATAAACTTAAAATTTTTGTATGCAGAAATGTGATCAATAATTTCATGAAATTTCTGGACTAAGGATTTCCGGAAACTTCCAGATCGTGTTTATCGAAAAATCCCGAAATTCCGATTTTTTCCGGAGCACTATCATCTCTGCATCTAGAATTATGAAAGAAAAGGGTGCACTGAAACGAGCCTTAATAGAAACTCAGGAGCTAAAATAAATTTAATTGTCTTATTTTTAATATTTTTAAAGAATGCTTGATAATAAAATTAGTATAAGATGATAAAAAAACACACATTTATGAGACTTTTTATCTATAAAAGAAGATATTAAATTTTTTGGGGCTACGAATCAGTATTAGAAAAATAGGCACAATACAAATTGTGCTGCTTTTTTTTCCTTCAAAATAACCAATGAAAAAGTGTATATGAACAAATTTAAAAGTAAATAATGTTAAGTCTAATACATATTTCACACTTACGTTTGCTAAGTCATAATACCTAAATTATGCTTAATAAGGGTACCTTAATAATGGAAATAATAAGCAATAAAATGAAAAAAAAACAAAAAATAATTTTTGGTTTTATTATTAACTAACCTGCAATTGACATAGGCCTCCTTTGCATTCCATTAAGAGCAAAAAACTCTTCATTGCATGAAACTGGCAAAGAATTCATTTGCCACTCTAAAATTTGGTCTTCATAAATACTACCTTCATGGAAAAAGTGACAAAATAATAAAACATGCTAATAAAATGTCCATGCAAAATAAAAATAAAAACTATAAAAAGAAAAATGATGAAACAAATAAATGCAGTGATGCTAAAAATAAGAAATAAAATGCATTAAAAATTAAGAAAAGAAGATAAATAAAAATAATCGACAAAATAAAAATAAGAATAATAAACAAAATAAAAATAAAGATACTCTTCTTTTTGGAATCTGATACAAAACCATTTTATAGTTTACAACGACAAAACAGAGAGTTCCTAACATTTTTGTACCTAAAAGCTCATTCTAGAATACCAGTAGGACAACTGGCACCATACATTTTATGAGGTGAATTTAAAGTAGGAATATTTACTTTCACATATCATTTTGTTTAAAATTGAAATATTTTTATTATGACAGGCATGTGTGGCCAAAGTTGGGGGCCACTGAACTAAAAAAATCCAATTTCTATTTTTGTCATGCTTTGGTTGATTTATATGGAACCAAAAAATGTTGACACTAAGAATTTTTCTTTTTTCTTTCTTTTTTGGTTCGACTTAAGGCTGTTCTTTGAAGGCTCTATCATCATAAGAAACAAAATCTTTCAGTGAATGATATGCTACATTTATAGCTGTTGTAAGCTTTAGCCAGCTCTTTAGCCAATGCTCTTTATACTAATTACGAAAATTGTTCAAACTATCAACGTGATGTAAAACCCCAACTTTGCGAAAATAGACAGCGCATGTGTTCCTAGTTTTTAATGTTTGAAAAAAAACTCCAATGCTGTATTGATTGGGTTTATAAATATATACAAAACTTGAGAATTATTCATTGCTTTCAATGTTTTTAATCCTTGAGAAATCTAACCAAATTGGCAATCTTTTTAAAAGCTAAATCATTTTTTTATAAATATTTAAGCTATATATTTGAATGCTTTGAATTCCAGACAATTCTTTTAAGCAAGATAGTATAGATAAATTAAAGCATTGCTCCAAGTATAAGGTATGCTTCCCTCTTTTCAAAGAGGCGTGACAGTCCAAAATGGGCCATAATTTTCTTCAGAAAATTGATTTAATTCTAGACAACCCTATCATTGGCTATCAGTTATTTTCAATGTTTTTAAATTACCTTTGAGATGGTCCAACCACATAAGGTGAGGATGCTTTCTCTTTCAAGTACCAGTTGGCTTATGCATTGGCAACACATTTTTAATGGTTCTAATATCCTTAGCTTTAATTAGATGTACAGCTCATCTTAACCTTTGACTTAATATTCATTTTTCTTGTTTGTTAATAATCATATTTAAGCTATAATTTTATTGTTTTGAAATCCAGACAATAATTGTAAGCAAGATACTAGGCATTAAGTTAAAGTTTTGCTCCTATTAAAAAGTAATCTAATTGTGACATTTTTTATAGTTTCTTGCAAGACAGCTTAGAGAAAAAACCTTTAATTCTGAAAATTGTGACTTAATGTCCAGCTCTTGTTTTACTACTAAAATTCTAAGAGTTCCTTTACTTGAACATTTTGATAAAAATGACCAAGTAAAAGAAAGATGATATAAGAAGTAAACTGAAAGAGGAAAAGACAACTAAACCCCTGAACAGGTAATTATTTACCTGATGAAGTGTTTCAAGACGAGAAAATAAACCTGATACATTTAGTAGAATAGCTCTGTTAGAATAAAATGTATAGGAAAAAAAACATACCTCTAGAGCGAGGGAGTGTCTCACTATTGCCACCATTTAAACGGCTATGTCTGGGAACAGTAGGAGCTGTTTCATCTTCAGAAAAGCAAGACTTCTCAGCACGAGACCATTTTGATTGCATCAAAAGACCCTCATTCAGAACAGCAGCAAAGTTTTTACGTTGCTGTAATTATTTAAAAAATATTTTTAGGCTAGTGAAAATAATATAAATATATGCTGAAATGCAATTTATAGACATAACAGAAAATGTAAAAAAGAATGGAACAAAACTGCAAAATTAATGTTAAGTATCATTGAATATGGCCTATTTTAGAACCTATAAATTTATAAGCCTTCAAATTGTGGTATATGTTTATGTTATGCTTCATGTTAATGTTATTTATAATGTTTTATATTAATATATTATGTTTTATTGACGCTAAATCATGCTTTAATTTTAAGGCCATGAATTTATAGGCATTTATGGTCTATTTGAAGATAGCTTGAATAATGTCACATTTACTATCTTAGGTTCACTAACTAATAAAACATACATGGATGAAAAATAAAGTTCATAATCATCATTTTAAAAATTATGCTGATTAAAATTTATAACTAAATCAGAAGAAATTCTTATTTCAATAAGCTCTGAATATTTTCAATAAGCAGCTGCTTAAAATTAGACCTTGGAGATACTGTCTCCTATCTTATGATGGCAGTATTAGAAACAGAATACAGACCAATATTCAAAAATATAGTTGCATAAGTACAGCAAGAATATGAATAAAGTGTAGTTATGCACAAAGATTTAATTAAAAAATAAATAAGTTTATTATAGTAAATAGAAATGTGATGAGAATGTGCTAAATTTTATTTTTAACTTACATCATTTTTTGTCTCAGCTTTGCTCAGTCTTTTTTCTTCTCGTGATGAGTTTCTGCCAGTAGGATCTCCAGTGTTTGCATAAATAGGATGTGGCACAACTGAAAAAAACATTTTTTTTATTCAACCCAAAAAATAAAATGTTTTTACTAATTTAAGGTAAACAATATTGTACAACATAAAAATGTCACATATAAATGAAATGTTCACATTTTACCGCAACTATAAAAACATAACAATAATATAAACAAATTTAAAGCAGACCTTGATCTGCAGGGATCATATTGAAGTCTGGGAGGCTTTTATTTATTTCTGAATAATGTTTTTCATGCTTGGCTTTAACTGATGCAGACTTTTCAGGTACACATGGCCTTGCTTTATAGGTGTCATAACTCCTAATGTTATAAAGAAAAACACCATATAAGAGCAATATTCAAAAGTTTTTTATTACGTGAAAAGTGAAAGAAATATGAAGCTTTTGTGGATGTTTCTAAAAATAAAATAAAAAAACTATCCAGTACAAACAACCAACTGAAAATATACATTAAATTTGATAACTTTTTGTTATAAAATGATTTGTTTGATCTTTATATCTTTGTTTTATATACATATCAAGAACGAAGCTTGGATTTATAAGTCAATTTATCGAAGAGAAAAAATAGCTTACTTTAATATGCTGATGTATTGTAATTATGGTGTCAATTATTAAAGAAATAGAAATTGTTACTACCACAAGAGTATTCCAGTGTTCTTCTGTTCATTATATATCATAATATGCTTTTCTACATAAAAAATATTAGGTTATGAAAACTAAAATATAGCAAAAAAATATAAGCTGGATGGATTTTAAAAATTATATTTGTATATTTAATAAAGATAAAAAGCAATTGTGATTTAGACTTGAGAACAAAAATAAGTATGGTAATGTTTGAAAAATTTTGGGAACAATTTCTTTTTATTTTACCATAGAATTTTTTCATGTTTATTTTTCCTTTTATGGAGAATGTTAAGTAATGAAGCATATAATATGGATAAAAATCTTTATTATAAATATTAAAACATTATCCGTTATTTGTTTTAAGACATAATTAACATCTTGCATTAAACTGTAGAATACTGCAACAAAATCTGTAATAGTTATTTTAGAGATATTTTTGAAGAACATACATGCATAGAATGCCTTATTTTTAACATATTTTGAAAAATGGGAAAGTGTAAAATAGCATGACCGAAACAAATATTAGTTAATATATGCTTTAAGGTGGAACAAAGCAAATTATGATGAGATAACTTTTTTTCGACCATAAATTATATTGTTTTTCCATAAGCTAGTATTATAAAAGTATTAAGATTATAAAAGTAATAAGAGAAAACAAACATATTCAGTTAATTTTAAGTTTATACAAAACTACAACTCACAACAAATTTTAAAAATGCAACAATAAACATATTATTGTACAAAAAGACTTCTACAATAAATTTTTATTAAATTGTGTTTATAAAATGTGGCAGAGTTTAACTTCTCAGATGTCATACAACAGATAGGAAAATATAAGACATGTTTTCCTACGAGACCAAATTCATTTTCATTGACACAGTTTTACACTTTAACTTGATCAAAATATTAAAAACTATAAAAATAATTTACATAAATTTAATAAACAAAAAGTAACATATCATGTTCATAAATATATAATATATAAATAACTACTATAAACCTTTCTGGCAATGATGGTTTACTGTAAATTGGAGTTCCAGGTTGACTAGCACAATTACGATCTTTAAACTTATTCCCAAAAGATTTAAAAGTCCCAACAGTACCATAGTTGCTTCTAAAATCTGAATCCTGGTCCAAAGGTAAGAATGTGTGAACTGTTAAAGCAGGTCTTGAATGATTGGACTTCTCATAAGCTAAAAGATAAAATTAAAAGTAGTACTATAACTTAATTAATTTTAATAATCAAATCTAAAAATTTTCAAAAGAAATTATATTTTCACATTGGTTTCTATTGATATTCATACGTTTCTATTGATTAAAACTTTTTAAGTTCCCTGGCAGGTAAAAATATATTACCAGAAGAAATAGTATGTGGTCTATGGTACTTGGTTAAAGCACTATTTTGCTCTTTTTCTGGAGATTCAGAGTCATTCAAATTTGGCCATGTAGAAGTAACAGGAGGTACAGGAGATGATGGCGTGCTGAAAGTTACTGTTTCAGATTCATGAAATGTAGAAA
Organism: Parasteatoda tepidariorum; assembly: GCF_982258835.1. Taxonomy (NCBI): domain Eukaryota; kingdom Metazoa; phylum Arthropoda; class Arachnida; order Araneae; family Theridiidae; genus Parasteatoda; species Parasteatoda tepidariorum. The sequence goes on from NC_141757.1 coordinate 82,137,006, forward strand.
GCTGTAAAAATTCAAACATAATTAACCAAAATATATAAGATTTCGATAAATAATTTGCAAGATGTAATTATAATTTGAAATAGTAATGGTAGATAGGGTACATCAAAAAGATAAATATTCCGCATAGAAAACCATCTGTAAGTTGCTAAGGGCCCTTTCCAATTATGGGCTGGCTGTCTGTAATCATTTGAGAAGCAACTTTAAGGAGATAAAAAAAAACATGTTAGAAGACCTAATATAATAATCAAAATTTGTATTTAAATTGGTCCAGAAATAACTGTTTTAGCTTTTAATTTTTTTTGGCAACCAATTTGACCAGCTTAATAAAAAATTAAACTAGTTGTGTTTTAACTGATGAGCAAGAAGAGGAAAAAAAGGAGGTTAACCACATGCAAGATGGTTAGATAATGCATAAAAGTTTCTGAGCAACATGACAGTTAATAAAAAAAGAATAAAGGCGTCTGATAGAGCAGAGCAAGATGGATAAAGCTGATTGAGACAGACAACTGCCGTGGCTGCCAGTCTGATGTAATTCCAGTAGAAGAAAATGAACTGATTGAATATAGAGTATATGTGATAAGAATTGAGAAAAATTATTTCAGTCTTATTTAACTCTATATAAAATTAATTTACTTTTTTTTGAAGATCATGGTGAATGAAGGATTCAAATCAAGCGATAGTATCTGTTTTTTGAAGATGAGGAAAGCTTCAAGTACATTTGGGAACTAACAGTCAATGAATAACATTATAAAACCTGTCTTTGGAAACAAATTAAAACACAAAGAAAGGAAATAGCATGAAGCAAACAATTTAAGTAAGTAAAAATTTATAGAAATCACCTATAAGAAAATTGCAAGTAAGAAATATAGGCAATGCATAATGTTCATTACAGTACTTTAACATATAGACTTTTAGGGCTTTTTTTGTTAATTAAAGGCTATAGTATATTAAACTGACAGGTATAGGTAACCTGCACAATAATATAAATATAAAGAATCCACAGGAAAGGAGAATAAATTATAAGTCAATAACATATTGTGAATGAAACATTTTCTCCAGTTCAAGTTATTAAAAAAAATCCTAGTCAGAAAAAAAGAGGGATCATTAGAAGAATATTTATATTTCACAACATAATAAATACAATTTGTAAAGTGTTATCAGTTGAATGTATGCATCAAAAGAAACATTTTTAATGTGGTAATGTAGAAAATAATTGGCCAAAAAAACTTATTTAAAGGCCTATGCTTCTATATACAATAAATAAGACATGGATGTATAGCTTTAACATATTTTTAAAAGATAAAAGTTAATGAGATATATATTCCTAAATAAAATGAAAATTATGCTTTTCGAAAAAATAAGAATGTGGTTTTTAAATGAAAAGTGTTTCAAATTAATAAAAATAAAAATAATAATTTTTGGCGAAATAATATTAAAAAAGTGACAAAACAATAACAAACCTGAGAAGAATGTTCGACAGGTACAGACGGGTTATTTACATACAATGTGTCTTGAGAAGTAAATCCAGAATCTTGAGATGCAACACTATTTAAATGCTTTCTCCCTAAGGTCTGTATCAAAATTAAAATATAAACATGCAAACTTAAAATTGTTTTAAAAAATAATCAATTTAAACTAAAAAGTTAGAGAAGAAAAATAATGATATTGAGAACAGGGCAAAAAATAAAGAAACAAAAAATAATAATTTTAACTTCTTTGAGAACTACGATTTCTATTCAGATAAAAAAAAATTAAAACAAAAATGTATTTATTAACTCAAAATTAAAATTAACAATGGTAAGTATAAACAAATATTGTCTTCTAATTTTAAAATAAAAATTAAAGAAAAAATTCTTTTGTTGTAAAATAAATTTTCATAAAACTGACTAGGGAGATAAAGAGGTTAATGTATAAACATAATATAAAATAAATAAATAAATAACTTATAACTTAAATAATAGAAGAAGATAATAACAAAACCAAAATGAGATACTACTTGATGAGTTCAATACTCGAAATGCTGAAAGTGAATACAATATGATGCTAGATTTCCAAATTTTAGGAAATCTAATATGTTAGGTTCAAAAATTTACTGTAAAATTGAAAATGAAATTTTTAAAAATAGTACTCAAGATTTGTAATATAAATTCCGGGATAAATTAAAAATCTAACCTCTTATTGAACATAGAAAAATATGTGTATAAAAACCACTAATTCTCTAAACAAAAAATCAATAAAATTAGAGTACCTGAACATGAGAATGAGAAAGTTTCCTTGATGAATGTGATTTTAAGCTCCCACTGGAAGAGCTATTAATACTGCTTATGCTACAAAAACTTGATTTTCGAGAACCCAAAGAACCAGGTGAACCAGGGGGAGTCTGAAAATTTTCAAAATATGAAAAACATTTGTTGGGAAAAAATGTATTAGCAATAATTAAAAAGCATTATTGAGACCATAGATCAATAAAGCAGTTGGTATTAACCCTTGTAGTCGATATAATAAAATTAGGGGTCAATCTGAGCTGAAGGATTAATGAATATTATAGAATTATAAATTTTTTAACGCAATTATTGGAAGTTGATTACAAAAAGTTTGGCATTTCCTGATTTAGATTATGCTTCTATTTAGATACCAGCAACTTTAATTTATATTTCAATGCTTCACAAAATAAGACAAAAATTTAATGTCGATATCCTAAAATATCGTATAACACAATAACAAGATTATAAAAAAATAATAACTTTTATATTTATCAAAACATCAATTACCACATGAAATGACCAGGTATTTTCAGATTTTTTAGCATCAAGAATCACTTGCTCACTAGATGAAGGTAATAAATGTGGATCTACAGTAATTTTTGAAAGAGTGTCTATGATTTCTTCTATGTGATTGGTTTCATTTAGCATGACCAACTCAGATTCCTATAAATAAAAAATTGCAAAAGAATATTAATACTTTTTTTGACTTGATACAGATGTAAAATATGCACTTTTTTTTATACTTTTTTAAAAGTGTCACAAAATTATACCAATACATTAAAAAAAAAAAAAACTTTTTTTCCTTTTTATATGAATGCATATAATAATAATAATAGTAAATAAGTAATAATAATTAGCAAGTAATGAAAATAATTTTAAGTAAGTAATAATAATTATAAATGCATGGAAGATAATTTTTTTAAAAATTAATTCACAATTTTAAAAATGAGATATTAAAATTTCAGTAAAGAGCAAAATGGAATACACAAAACACAAATATTGTCAGATGCATCAAGTATACAATACATTTATTTTAATATAATTACAGATAATGGGAAGTATTCCATGCCATAGTGTTCATTCCCTTTGAATGAAAGGATATGAGTCACATGCTAATCTTAAATTCTCAAAAAGTCTTGAAATTTTGTTTTATTTCATTATATACATTTCATTGTTTCCTATATATAAAATTCTTATTTCATTAATATCATCAAGGTTAAAAAAAAGAAAAATATTTTATCTATCTAAGTTAAGAATAAAGCTAAGAAATTTTAAAAAAAGGAAACTTATGGTACAATCTAATAATGATTATTTCATCATTTAACTATACAGACAAAATAAAATTATGTACTACTAAGTATTTCAAAGAAACAAATGGTTAAACAATCTAAAATAATTATGTCCTCCTTATTCAAATAAGATATAACATAGTGAAAGAAAAAAATTTAAACGTAATTTTATGTCTATATAATAGAAAATGGCAAATAATTTTTTTTAAAAATTTCATATTATTTTCTTGTTATAATTATATTAAAGAATAATAACTTACGAGAACAGGTTGCAAATATCCAACAAATAAGCAAAATCTGCTTCTCTCTTCAATAAGGGCTTTTTTCACAGATTGTTTTTCAATTTCTTCAAGTAGAAGATATTTGTCGGTTACATCTTGAAGAGCAGAATCCAGAGTTCGTCTTATATCAATCACACCCACTACACAGAAATAGAATTTCATATATCTCAAAGTAGTAATAATTCACTTAAATAGTCTTATCAGGTTGGTTTGTTCTAGTATACATGTGAGAGCTTTGCTATGGATATTTTTAGCATAAATGTTAAGATTATATATCAAAATTGGAATTTTTTAAAATTTTCCTTTTTATACACTTTATGAAAAAAAAACATAATTATGTAAAACTACCAAACTATGAAGTATTAATATTCAGGAACCCACAGTAACAAATTGTCTATAAACACAAATGGAGTTAGAAATTTATTATCATAGAAGAAAAATGCATTTAATTAAAAATAAAGATATTGATTAAATTAGAAATTATACGAACTTGAGGGCATTCAATTATCGACTATGTCAACCTTCATCTATCAAAAGGTACTTCAAGATAGAATTGAGTTAACATGTCTTATATACTAGTGATTTGGTATTTAATATTTGTAGTGATAGTTACGTTGCAAACTCAGTAAATCCGGTAAATTAGTTTTTGAAATTTTCTTTGTTCACTTGCTAGAATGAATATTAAATACAGTCAAGATTCAAGTAAAGAGAAGAAGAAAAAAAATTTTTTAACCAACAATTAAATCTGAAAACAATCATCATAACTTGACCACTATTCAAATATTTTCACAATACCAAAAAGAGCTTAAATTCTAAAATACATTAAATTGCCTGAAAATCTAAAGAAGATTGAGACTTAATGATTTCATTTTGTAACTATAAATGAGAATTCTGAAAAACATTAACCACAGGAAATGTCAATATGTTGAAGTTTGACTTTGATAAATTGACATCTGGGGAATCTCTAACTGTAGCTCTCAATTCCCAGGTTACTGCACCAAGTATTAGCAATTTTTTAAACTACAAAATATATATGTACTTATAACTAAAGAGGCTTATATTTGTACATATATAGATATAACATACATTTGTACGGATATATGTACAAATATTTGTATTTATATAAAAGGATTTATATAGGTTCATAAATTTTTCCCTTACCTTTCCTTACTTTCTTTTGAAGTCGAAGGGTATCAGACGATTTCTTTTTTAATTCTTGCTTTGCTCGCTTGAACTCTAAAAAAAAAAAGGCATGGAACAAAATAATAATATTTATTCATATTTATGATAAATAAAATCAAATGGTAAATCAGGAATAATTTTTTTTTTTTTAAAAGCTATTACTTACCTTTTGAGTGTTCTTTATCAAGGTTATAGTTATTCTTTTTCCATTCTTCAATTTTCTCCTGAAGTGGATTAATCAGACCATCTTGCATGGTACTGTAATTAATCAATCATAAATGTTAATTAAAAGATGCAAAAATTAAAACAATATTTGATAACAGTAAAAAACCAAGTACCTTTTCTTAGTAGTAATAGGCACTTAAGATGAAATAAACTAATATATAAAATTTAAAAAGTACATTTAAATCCAGACAAAAGTTTTAATGAATTTTTAATAACATTAAGTTTGTAAAAAAATACATGTGAATTGAAAGATTTAAATTAATTTGAAATTCAGAAATAGAATTTAGTTTTGATAGATTTAAAGATTAAAAAGGATAAGCGAGAACATAAGGTTCAAAACACTAAAAATAATACACATTCGAAGGTTGGGAAGCAATAAAATGAACAAGTTTGTCTAGTAAGGTATTAAAATTTCGATACATAATTTCACTCAACTAACAATAATATTGTACTAGTACGATTCACTCTCAATGTTCAAAAACATTGTTTAAATTAAATATACATAAATGTACTTAAAATTATAAAAAATTTGGTAACATTTTTAACGAAATATATGCATTATTATAAAACTTATACACATCTATTAGGCGTTCCAAAAATAACGGATTTGAAAAATCAAAGAAAAAAATAAAGCAGTAAGAGATGTTATGTTTGCTGCATTCAGCTTAGAAAACCAGATACTATTTTCATCTAATTTCCAGACTAATTACAAAGTTCGTAGACAGATGGAACTGCTAATTAAAAATCTAAACATCAATGCTTCCAAAATAACCACCATGTGTAGCAAGAATGTGAGTAGGAGGCAGTTTGAGGGCAAACTTCACAGGTACCCATACAAATATTTCAGTTCATATATTTTAACATGCATCAGAAAACATTGATTACAATATTTTTCAATATTCAGTGTCATGTTGTAATGGGCTAGTTTTAAAATTTAGAAAAAAATTATGCAAAGAATAAGCAGAATGCAATAAACCGTATGCACACTGTACAAAGATCATTCGGTTTTTCTTAAATTGATTTTTTAAAATCTCGGTAATTTTTGAGTAATTGTGTAATGAGGAAAAAAAAAAAAGAATATCCTTTCAAAACATTTAAAAACTAAGTTGGATTTAGCATCAATAAATCATATCTAAAAAAAAAAGGAAATTTTTAAAAAATAACACTTGCTTAGAACAAAAAATAATTACTTAGAGAATATTTTCAGCTTTGCTTCAACACTTCTTTGCCTTAAACATAAACGCGTTAATGCAGATCCTATTTCTTTAGTAGCACCTAAAATAAAAAGTGAATTACAACATTTTAAATAGAAATTAAAAACATACAAACAAAAACTTAAGATAAAGGAATTTTTTTTAAAAAATGTCTGTGCAAATGTTTTTTAACTCTGAACATTTTAAACAAATTTATACCTGGAGTAACTAATGGTTATCAGATGTTAAAAACTATGCAATAAATAAATTCATCATCAGGTTCAATTTTCATAATTTGAGCATTAAATTATTTTGTTAATTTTAGCTATATCTAGCTTAATGATGCATCAAAGCTAGAGTTAAATTCTCAATGCAAATTCGTCTTCTTCCTTGTATCTAAATGTAAAAACGCGATCATGTTCATTGTTCTATGTTAATTATTACAATCGAACAGGAAAGGGAAAAACAAGAATATTGCAATTTATGATAAGAGAAAGCTTATAGATATAATATTGGGTACACTGACGACATATGCTACATAGTCAAGAGCTGTTCCAGCTAGTGTAGTTTCAAAAACTAAAAACTTGCAGTTTTTTTTTCTGGACCTATAATAGAAATGATCCTTTTGACTGTTCATTGATCTTTTTCAAATTTTTAATTGTTTGGTGTACACTGTTAATTGTTTGTTTTTTCTGTTCTTTTGTGGAGCAGTGGACTGCTATAATTACATGGATTAATTTCCAAATAAAGCCATATGTAGCACAATTTCTCATTCAAAAGAAGTTATCGAACAAAAGATTTTTTTTTCAAAAAATAAATGTGATGAATAAGATAGCAAAGCTCCCATTCACACCGATTGGAATTTTAAAAAATATACAACTAGCCGCCTGTGGCGACCAACTGGCCCGTCCACTCGAATAAATTGACCAGAACGAACTTTCCGTTTCGCGGCTCCATGCTTGCCTCTGCTGCCCTCGGCAGCATTAATGATGATTTATAGCAATGCTGCCGAGGGCATTAGTAGGGTAAAGTAGTAGTGTTAGTAGTGTAAATCGAAGAGTTAGAAATCTTTCTCGACCGAATCGTTTAAGGTGGACTATTAGTCCACTCAGACAAACTAACAGCTTAACGTTTCCACATAGTCATCCACCAGCATAAATTCATTCCTTCGTAGTTCAATGGCACAAAAGCCGGAATCGGCTATGATGCGCAAAATGCATAGCGGTAATTCGTGAGAACGTGTTCTTTAACATAATTGTCAATTAGTCCAATAGTTACCCAGATAGTAACGAAATGATGAAATGAAGATTTTTAACTTTGTCTATTTGTCTCTAAAAAAATTACATGATCTAAACATGATATATTTATTTATTTTGGTAAAAACGTGTTATTTAGCAGTAACGTCAACTTTCGGCTAATTACCCCGATAATTACAAAATATAATATCGAAATGAAACTTTTTTATTTATTTTGCATCTGATAAGGAACACATGGTGCAAAATCGACACTTCTATTTTAGTAAAAACGTCATTATGCATTACTGCCAATTACCCACTGCTCCTGATTTTTTAGATTATTACAAAATAACCTGACAAGAACAAAATATCGAAATTGAAATTTCGGCTTTCTAACTTCATGAGTAATTGGAAGAATTAATGATAAGAGAGCGAGGGACTTTCTTTTTATTTGTAGAGTTGCAATTTTAAAACATTTGTATGTCAAACTCGAAATTTTGAGCTTTAAAAAAGGCCTTTTAAATCGTGTTTAAGAGTAAATAATTTTATTTCGTAAATCGCCGAACGGCCTCTATGTTGGCCAGAGAGCTGATCTTATGTTAAAAAGGTCCCGGGTTCGAATCGCAGTAAGAGGCACGAATGCTCTTTCCTGTACTATCTGTCCTTATTATTGATGGGGCAACGTTATTCCACTTAATGTCAATATATTCGGGTGGGCATTCGAAAAAAGTATTTAGTACATCAAAATTATTACGGTCGTTATGCTATTAAAATCGCAAGGCACTAGAAGAAAATGATTTATGACATAATTAGCTTTAAGTTTCGATTTTATACTAAACACAGATCATCCTATCGAATCTGGATAATATCCAGATACTAAACATAAACATCCCTATTTAAAAAAAATATTATCCTTTTAAGAATCGTATAAATTTAATTACAGATATCTATAAAAGAAATTAACAATCAATAAATAAGAAGATATGCCTTATGTTATGGGATAGAGATTCTGTTTCATAGCCCCAAGTGAATGGTTCGTTCAAGTAGCATGACATTTGCAACATCCGGGTATACTAAGATACCTTTGGAAAAAATTATAATGTGGAATTCACAACGCAAAACAATGCTTTTAATTAAACGATAGTGTTGCCCACAAGTATTTCGATAAAAGAATATTTTTAAGCCTCTCTTTTTCAATATCTCATGAATCTACTCAATTGTTAATCTTTCTTAAGTATCACCATAATTTGAATCAAGTTCAAGAGGTTTCTTAAGATCTTTTAAGTTTGTTAACTCATTGAGAAATCAGAATAACTGCGGTTACTTTTAATTTTTTTTTCTTTAATGAAAATATGATAAGTGGCAGGGAAAAAAAATGATTTCTCATGCAAGGTCAAAATATACAAATCAGCTTGTAAAAGCAATATTTAATTTAGTGCCGTGTAATAGAAAAATCAACGTATGCGAAATAAAACTGAAAATTGAGAATTTTATAAATATGACATTTTTGTATGACAACATCTATGACTATCTACAGCAAAAAATAAATTTTGTTTATTAGTTTTTTAAAGTTCTGCTTTAGAGTTCATAGCATTAGCAATAGAAAGAAAACAGTAAAGCCACTTTTCCCGATGTCTATCATAAGCGTTAAAGCAATCTTACCAGATTTTTCAATTTAATTTTAATATTGAAGTACAGTTATAATGCGAAATTATAAAAAATAAAAAGGTCACATCTAAACGTTAAATTCAGTTTATTTCATTCGTAAAATGGTTGAGAGTTATTAAAACCAAATAAACGCTAACTAGAAGCTATTAGAAGGGTCACAATAGGTTCAAATTAAAAAAAAAAATCTTAAATATATTATTGTAATTAAATCGAATTTGCCATTATTACTAAAATAATGTATTATTTACAATACAACATCTATTTACCAAATCAATGTTTCTTTAGGATGGAAGGAAAAAAAATAGAAATTAAATGGAAGTTTTATTATTGTTAAAATCAATTTGTAGCGTTGATGAGAAGCCGAAATCATATTATGTTACTTCATGAGTAAGGTAATGAAATTAAACGGCATTATAAATTATAGCTGGGTGTTAGTCACAGCACTAATTTCTGCGAATTATAATTTTTTTTTTTTCGAATTTTTTCCGCGTTTCCAGAATTTTTTTATCAATTTTTTCGAAATACTACAATTTGAGCCGTGGTGGCTCAGAGGCCCCTCAATGAGGTGACTCGGGTTCGAATCTCAGCGATGGCTGGTCAATACAAATTCTGCACCCGACTCGCATCGACCACAGTGCTGACATAAAATATCCTCAGTAGTAGACGGATCATGGGTTAGAGTCCCCTTGCAGTGAGGCTAACAATGGGAGGGTTTCGTCTCCATGCAACGCAAATGCGGGTTAGTTCCATCAAAAAGTTCTCAACGAAGGTTAATTTCTCTTAATATTTGATTCATGCCTTGCCGTTGCCTTTTCGATTGGGTTCAAAATTACAAGGCTACGGAGTTGGTACGTTCATTGGTAACGGACCGTTCATTTTCAACGGAACATTGGTAGTCGTAAACTCAAAATTGGATCGGTTGTTGAACAACGGTTATAAAATAAAATAAAAATACTATAATTTGCGCAAGGATTGCAAAAAAAAAAGAATCTTTTGAATTAATTACTTATAGTTATGGCAAGAAGCATTTTTCTGTAGCTTTAAAGTTGATAATGTATATTGATTAAAAAAAAATATTTAGAAAATAGTTCAATAGCCTTGGGGTCATTTTTAAGAGAATCCAGATGTTCATGGACGAACGAGTCAACGAATTTAATGCTTATAAAGCACCGGTTAATGAATTTCGCGAACGTGAAATTGATCCTGTTTTGAAAATCTAAAACACAACTTCATCCTCAAGTGGCTATTCGATGTTAGTCAGTGCCTACAAATAGCGCGAACGTTAAAAGATCGTTAACGAAGCATACGTATGTGTGAAACAATGGAAAAAACGAAAGATAAACAAAATACTTTAACAATTATATATTTTGCTCCAAAATTCTGTTCCTTTGAATAAAAATATTAATATTTTATAAAATTAAAAGAAAAAAATTTTCAACTCTTTTGTAGGCTTTTATTTTGTTATTTGTACCATGTTTATATCTTTCAGCGCATACATTATATATATTATTGTATTTATTTATTTGACGTACTAATTTATTTATTTATTTGCATTTGTGTTCCCACGAATCTTTCAAGAAATTCTATCCTTTTTTTCCCGCGACAAACTTACACCCATATCTCACAGTTGGTCAAAATGTAATTGATAACGGTAGTCATTGCTCTGTAGTCAAAATTACATGCAAATGCGACTACTTGTAATCAAAATTACAACGGTATATAAGGGCACAGTGGTTAACGCACTCAGCTGTCATTATGGAACCTATAAGTAGCGATTCATACTTCATCTTAAATCTTTTGAACAATAAAATAATAATATTGTTCGATTTCACTTAAATCATTAAGATGGTTTGAGTAATTTCTTTTTTACAGAAACTGACCTTGGTTAGAAACCCAATTTTACTAATTGGGTATACTATAGCCTACGTCACAGATCGTGTTATTCCTACTAAATTTAACTAGTAAACAGCATTTTCTGCGAACCTGATTTCTAGCAACAAGTAAAAGCATCAAACGAAGTGTCTTGTTATAAGTCGCTACTCGCCAGGTTGGAATTGTATTAGTCTAGTTCAGGGGTCGCCAAACTTTTTTGATCATCGACCCCTATATAATTTTTCGAAATCTCCATCGACCCCCACAAAAGTAATTTTCTATTAATTAAAATAAAACTCTATTAGATACTGTGTACATTTATTTTATGATTTTGAACATTTATTAAAGTAATAGTACATTGTGTAACAATAGTTTTATGAAAAATATATTAGTATTGAAATTTAAATACCTTATTATTAAATAATAAGCAATCATGCATAAGTAGATACAATAAGTAAAGTAACTAAGGTGCTTCTTGATCAATGAGATGGATGTGCCTGGTGTTTTTTTTGCAAGGTTCGCTATATAGGGTTCAAAATTGGTCAATTTTAATTTTCGTCAAAATTGGTCAATTTTGTAATTTTCTTTAAAAAAAATACAAAGTGTGCTATAGTTTTGTCGCGGGCTGTACTAATCCATATTATTAATGCTTACCTTCTTTTTTGTGCATTGATAATTAAAATTGATATCTAAACCAAACGAATGGTTTAATCGAAACAATAACTAATTATCCAAAACTATAAAAGTTTTAATGATGACACTGCAAATATTCAACACAGTTTTCAAAGATGGCTGAAACTGCATATGATATTTGCATTTGTAACGTCAATGCTCGTCACACGTGACATTTGGACAAGTGCACATATGCATATGACTTATAAACTGCCCTGAGTTCGTGCCACTGCGCGGTGGTACGTAAATACTTGCTTCACCCCAATAAATATACGTTTATTAATTTATGTTTCATAAAGAAACTTATATTGAGTCAATCATTAAAAAAAATTCACAAATTTTGCATACTTAATTAGGTATGTGTGATTTGCGTATTGAGAACTGTTTTTTTTCTCGATCCACAATCGACCCTTCCGATTCGGATCGACCCCCATTCGCCCCCCTGTCTCAGATCGACCCCCGCTTTTGTTAAATAGACCCCTGGGGGTCTATATAGACCACTTTGGCGACCTCTGGTCTAGTTCCTTTGGAAATAATTTATATTGTTGTTTTACCGAAATTTCTGAATTTAGTAAGCATATTTAAAACTCAGTTTATTAATTAAACTAAAAGGTAAATGTTATTCCTAGTAAGTGGAAGTAGTTGTGCTTTTTTCATATTATACCCAATTGACTCCTCTCGCTTGCTTATTTCTTTCTTTTTTCCCATTTTAATTTATTAACTTCATAGAAAAAACTTTTCCTCGAGGATCAAAGAATTTGGAAAATTCAATAGATCAAAACTTCTGGGAACAAAGTTTGGGATCAGAAAATTTAAAATGTTTCATTTTTACTCACAAAAAATTTGTATGCTGCTAAAAAATTATGTTTACAAAAGACGAGTGTTTTAAGATCAAATATTCTTAAAAAAATCACATTTTTAGAAATTCGATTTCTCAGGGACTATTCGACTGAGTGCGCCAAAACTTCATATTTTGCCATGAAAAATTACAAAAAACGTAAACAAAAAAATTATACTTACAATTTAAAATTGTCAGACTATTATTTAATAAAATATTAAAAAATAATAAATGTTTCCTCAAAAATATTTTTTGCATGGATTTATCGTTAGATAAACGAAATGTATGATTGTGATCGAAAATTTTTCAATTCGCTTAAAAAGTTCTCGAGATATGGCGAAATGCGCAATAAATAAATAAATAAAAATTACAATAAAGTGTCCAAATTTTGGATCGCTTTCTTGCCAAACTATTGGAACTGTATTTCCCAGATTGCGGCTATCCCCTATATCTTAGGAATCAAAATCCGAATCGATACAAAAAATGGTATTCAGAGAATGTTTATTCAGAGAAAGAACATTTCAATGTCTCTTTTTAACTAAAAATATCATCAGCACTAATTAATTAGCCCATTTGAGGTCACTCCTTCAAACCATTAAGAGTCCATCCATTTGAGTCCTAGAATGTGATCATTAGATCAAAAGTTATTCAAGGTCATCCGCATTTTTTTTTTTTTTTTTTTTTTTTAGTGTACAATTAAAAGCAGCAACAGCAGTTATTATTATTACAACTTAGTTGTTTGTTCTTTCTTTCGTCTGCATAAACTGTCTACGAAACTGAATACTGTTTTGTCTACATAAACACAAAATTCACAAGCATAACTTATTAAATTAAGATTGAGAAAAATTTAAGCAGTTTATTCTCAACGTAGGTTGCAAACATGTTTTTTTTTAATCCTATAATTTAAATCAAATTATCATAATATTAGATTTATCATAATATTATTTCTTTGCAAATTAAAAAAAAAAATAAACTTACTCTTTCATTTAGATACGCATCACTAACGAATAAAAATTTATTTAAAAACATTTCTAATTTATTTATTATTAAATTTAAATTAAACTACAAATCAGTAAAAAAAACTGCCCAATTTTTTATTCAGCATATCTGATAGGGCAGTTAAAATAAAAAAAGATAACGCATAAGAATTGAAGCATATCGGTCAGTACACAAAACAATTTTGAAAACACATAAAAAAAATAAATTTCTCTTTAATTCTACGCCCAAAATAAAAACTTGATAGTTGAGCCACCAACGCATGTAATTCCAGATAACAAATTTCATTCTGGGTCATTTACCTGAATGTTCTAGTAGAATAAATGACATTAACATTGATGGATTTCGTGAACCAAAATGCCCAGCGTAGTACAGGCTTTTTGAATTTTTTTTCTTTTTTTCTCTTTCACTGCCACAACCTCCTGCATTATCACGGATGGATGAATTGAGAGGGAGAGGGTGAATTTGGATGAGAACGATTTTTCGAATGCAAGTTTGGAAAACCTAGCTTCCCATAGACCTGAGGTTATTTTTAAATCGTGTTTTTACCGTCTTCTCTACAAGTAAACAGATGAGGGTAAAGGTTTTACTCTTTGAGAAAAGATGATGTTGACGATGTGAAGTAGCTGAATTTGGAAGAGTTCAATGGAACTATAGTATATATTTCCGAAAATATTTTCACTCGTTTCCACACTAAAGTTAGTTAGTTTTTTTTTTTTTTTGAACTTTTTTTTTCCTTCCCAAATTCAAAGTAACAGACTGAATTCTCTCACAAAACTTTTTACAAATTGAATAGAAAGCACACAGAGGCATTAAGAGTTCAGAATTTCAATTAACAAAAATCTATCGTAGCTTTAAACCTTACTATAGTCATTAAAGATATTTTAGGGGATATCATTTATGGATAGAAAGAGTATAAAAGATTTCTATACGAATATTGCAGTAAAAAAAAATATACACCTTTTTTAAATGCAAAAAAAAATAATGTTAATTTAAATTTTAACGAGAAAAATAAGAAAACGCTGATTGATATATTTTACATTTTTCTCAATTATTATTATAGATGGACTATATATAAAATAAAATGCTACACCCAAAACTAATATAACGTTGAAGTGTTCTAACATTTTAACTAAACAATAGATAAAAATTTAGAATCATTGAAAAAAATCATGCATTTGTAATGAGTCTAATACTTGTACCAAGAATAAATAGAAAATATAATGGTGACAAAAAATTTATTTAATTATCAAATTGTGTTTGAGAAGATTAAACATTCTTTTCTTCTAAAAATTATTCAAAATCACTCAAATATAACTTTTTTTATAAATTGAAACGATACTAAAGCAAATAAATTATTCCCAGCATTAGTATATATTAGAATCAATATTTACTTTTTAAAACGCGTAAAATGAAAATTGCTTCAGAAAATAGGTAAAAAAAATAAATTAACAACGAATGTTATTTTTAAATTTTATTAACTACTGACAGCTTTCTTTGGATTTCTGGAATTTTATATAACGGATACAATAGTTATGTAAAATTCCAGAAAGTGTGTTTGATATTAATTAGATTAAATACTTTTAAATAATTTCTTTAAAAAAAATAATGAAATAGTTATTATTTTTTTTAATGAAACAATTGCAATAATATCGGTCTAACTTAATAGTCTGTCTTAATATCGAGTTCTAACTTAATTCCGCTAAATAAATAAATAATAATAAAACGCGCGTAATAAGTCTTTTCGGTCTAACTTAATAATCTATCTTAATATCTAGTTCTAACTTAATTCCGTTAAATAAATAAATAATAATTAAAATAAATAATAATAAAACGCGCGCAAAAAGTCTTTTCGGTCAAATAAAAACACTTCTTATTCTTAAGTACCAAAAATGATCAAAAGATCGAATTCAATTTTATTCAGATTCTATTTCATTCAATATTTCGAATTAAATTTCATCGAATTCAACTTTTTCCGCTATATAAATTAATAATAATAATAAAATTTTCAACCACTTCCAACGGTTTTTAGAAAAGCAACTTAACAAAACGATGGAGAAAGAAAATTCTGATATATATAACATAAGTTCAATAATTCAAGATTTATTTTACGAACGAAAAATAAACTTAACAGACCCCAAAAGAGGAAATGGACGAATACAATTAAGATAAATGTAATCCACAAGTAACAAAAGCTGACTACTTAAATAAAAAAGAATGCATAAGGGTGTCCTTGACAGCATATAAAAGAAAAACGCATATCTTTATTACGTACAGCCCTTTCGCTGCCAGAATTAAAATTTCCATGCCTATTCACCAGTACGCCCCATCGCAAATATCGCGTGATCTCATAAAATGAAAGTTAACACATCTCCGACCCTTTTTTTTCTTCTTTCCAAAACGATAGAAGTAAGTCAGCGGTCAAGTCAAGGCCATGGACATCGTGACTTTATAACACAGGTGGCGGCTAAACACGAAACAGGTGATAATATAAACAAAAGCCACCAACTAATAAAATCTGAAATATCACCAAGAATAAATAAAAGCTGTAGTATATATTGAAATAATGTTCTTTTATAGTATTTTTGTATACTTGTTTCCGAATAAAATAAGGTCTATTATGTTAGTTGACCTTGCCGGACCTTAAAATGGCTCTCACTCGGGATAGGTCTCTTCCTAAAGGAAGTGCATAAAAATAATCGAACATAAATGTATTCGCGTGGAAAAGATTAGGGGTTAAACCGTCCGGAAAAAAAACAAGGCGAGTCGCTCAGACTAGTCTGTTGCGGATATGACGGGTAGGTAGCGGATTTTTAGTATCATATAACTGATTTCCTTTCTTTTTTTCCGATAGAAAAAGGTCACTCGCAAGACAATAGTCTCAACAAAATAATATAGAAAAATAGGCTTTGCATCGATTCAATAAAAGAATCAGATGCTCGCGCATTGGATCACTGTAATTGTTGCAGAAAATAAGGCTGTTGTTATTATTACCGACTATTACTGGGTCAGAATCATTATTCGGTAGTAGCTTTTTGAATGGATATCACGATTTTAAAATTTCTTTTGAAAATAATGATGGCAGTTCGAAAAGGTACAGTCTAGGAAATTTAACTGAAATTCAGTAAATAATTATAATTTGTATTTAAGAATGTCTTTAGGAGTTAATGTTAGGATTAAACAGAAAGAACAAATCAACTCTAACAGATATTACTAACAAATTCATTAGTAACTAAGACGCGTTTTTTTTATAGTACGAGTATTTTGCAAATTAATTTTAAATGTCATAAAATTAATTTTCAAAAAAAAAAAATTAGTAAAAATTTTTTTTTTGTTTTGAAAAAGTCGAAAAATTGCTAATTTTTAATCCGTAATGACTCTCCAAATTTGACTTTGGGAGTTGGGTTCAAATTCACAAGATTACAGACCTGGACGTCTCTATCTGACATCCATTTTCAGGGATGACAATGAAATAAAATTAAAAAGACTAAGATTTACATAAGAGGTCTATAATATACGATTCTTGCACATGTTTATCAAGTTTTTTTTCCCCTTCATTTTTCAAAAACTGAATGTCTTAAAAGTTCCAGCATTGAAAAACCATGCATTTACTATACAAAAATGATAAACGTTAAGAAAATTATTTTTATGCTAATAATTAAAAAAAAAAAAAAAAAAAAAAAAAAACATTTTTTAAATAACGCTGGGGGAAAAAATGAATTTACATTTATAATAAATGTACAAAATCTATGTGGTGATCTTCCGGGCATATTTTTAGAAACGAGGTTCAAGATACTAACAATAACTATTTGAATCATTAAATTACTGGAAATTTTTAGATTATTATGGTTCTATTTAAGCAGATATGAGAACATTATAAAAGACATCTTTTACATGTACTTGGATGACAATAAATTTCTATTTGTTAATGTAAAAAAACAGACACACGTAAAAACTAAAATAACGCTTAGGTTGGATACTCTCTAGTCAGACAGGAAAAGAAGTTTATCTCCCCGAGTTTAAGAAAAAACTTAAAAATCTCTGAAATGACCATCTAATATCCAGTACATGACTGAAACTCAAAAAAATTATCCTTATGGATCCTACTTTTTGGCAACCATAGATGCAAACAAACTTGTATATCGCGTTTTACCAGTACATAGTGGAGGAGACGGCAGAACAAAGTCAAAGAAAGCAGTATAGGCTGCTGGCTGGAGCATCTTCTATCTATAGGTTAAAATGTCGCCATTTTTTCTGGCACAAAGTTGTTTTTTTTCTTCAGAACTACTTTTCTTCCAAGACTGTTTGGAGATTTATAGACTTGATCTAATTTAGATAGACCATTTTGGGGATCAGAAACAACAAACATATACAGTGAGCTGTATCACGTATTCATTTTTAAATTTAATTAATGATGATGAATAATAAAAATAAATATATACCAGTTTTTTTTCTGCATTATTGACCATACAAATAATATGCTGTTGTAAAAAGTCGTACAAGGAATGGCACCTATGCTGCCGTGCAATAGAAAAAACAACACAAGCGACAAAAAAAATTCAAAATTGAGATTTGTTTACATTTGGTACCCCTGTATGATAAACTACATGTTGCAAAGACAATTTTTTGATAAAAAAAATTTTTGTTTTATCAGTTTTCTGAAATTCTATTTAAGCGTACTTTAGCAATAGAAAGAAAAAAGTTATTAAGCCACTTTTCTCGGCATTTATCACGAAGCACCTATGTTTTTTATTTTTTAATTGCACTGCAGTATGGAAAAAACATAAAAAAAATTTTGACGTTCAACTTATCCAGTTCTCCCCTTGATTTGAGCACCAACAGACCACGGGAGCGTCCGAGAAACGGCTGTGGCCACATAAAGACAGCATATTTATAAAGATAATATTCTAGCATTGTTCTAAAGAAACAAGAAGTCATTCCCGGTTCTAAAATAGCGCAAAAAAAAAACAAAAAAAAAAAATTCATCTTTGTTCAGTTTATACGAAAAGTAAGTACTTAACAATATTTTATTAAAAATGCAAGTTCAAAATATTTCCAAAGCTATTTTAAAACTATTAGCCTTAAAAACACTTGCCGTATTGCTTGCAATTTTTGTAAAATAAGTTCACGATTCTTCAATACTGAAACTTCTAGGCAACTCTGAACTATTGACAGGACTATTGAATACAACAGTCGAAACTATTGAATATAACAGTCGAAAATGGTTTCTTTTATTGAGGGTTAATATAACTTTAAGGCTATTTTCCTGACAAATATAACACAATTTTCAGTTAAAAAATATTGTTTTAAGATATCTAATTCGTATTTTAATAAATAAAAAAAATGAAAAATGTCATTAACTGCAAAATTAATTAATACATACCTCTGGTATTGGTGGCCATATCGGCTATCTTTTGAAATGCGTCCAGAAAAGATGTTGATGCAAGAATGGTTGATCTGAAATAGAGATTTGGCAATATTTAAACTGTACTCCAATAATTATTATTTTTTGTTTAAAAATTAACGATTAATAACGAAAGCAACGAAAGTAATAAATTAGTCCTAGTATCAAAACCTTTTTTCTAATAAAAAAAAAATACCCATTAAAACAAACTTAAAATAAACATTCACCTCTATTCTTTTCCATTTGCGACCAAAATCATTTAATTTCAATTTAAGCCAAATGAGAGATTCATCAAGAAATATTTTTGATCTCATCTATAAATTTTTGAAAAAAATGATTGAACTATTTTCGTCTACCACAAAATCATTACCCCAATCCAAATACAAGAATGAGAGATCAATATAAAACTTCTTAAAATGGATCTAAATCATTTATCTCAATTCAAATGCCCGGAGGAGATACATTGTTTCTGTCTAAAATATAACTGTTAAAAATGAATCGAAATAATTTACCTCAATCAAAACGCATGGAGGAGAGACATTATTTATCTCAGATTTTAATTTCTAAGAATGATTGAAGTTTTAATAATGTAACATGTAATTGATTAAAGGCATTTTTTTGTTTTTTTTTATTACAAATATAAAATTTCTAAAAATGGACAGAGCTTTTTTTTTTTTTCAATCTCTGACATTAAATTTCTACAAATTAATCAAATATTTTTTAAGTACCACCAAAATCATTTACCTCAGTCCAAACGCGTGGATGAGAGATATTTTTTTATCTCTGGTATTAAATTTCCTTTATTCGTCTAAAGTTTCAAAAATATTTACCCCAACCCAAATTAATGAATATGAGACAGTTTTTTTTTATCTCAAATATAAAATTTCTAAAAACGTACAGAACATTTTTTATATATCTGATATTTAATTTCTAAACATTAAACTCTTTTTTATATACTACCAAAGTTATTTATCCCAAACCAAAAAATTGATGAGTGATATTTTCGATCTCAAATATAAATTTTTTAAAAACAGACAGAACTTGTTCTTTTTATCCCTGATATTTCACAAATTAATTAATCGAACATTTTTTATGTACCACCAAAATTATTTACCTCAGTACAAAAGTATGGATGAGAGATGTTTTTATCTTTTATATTAAATTTAAAAAAATTGCAATAATTTCTAAAAATAAAACTTTTTTCATTACCCCAACCAACATAAATTTAATTTAAATATAGTTTTTTTTTATTACCTCAAATATAAAATTTCTAAACATGGACAGAATTTTTTACTTCTGATATTTAATTCCTACAAATTGATAAACTTTGTTCTAAAATCACCACCAAAATCATTTACCTCAACCCAAATAAATTGATGAGAGATATTTTTTTTTCAAAAAAAAATCTTAAACATAAAGTTACTAGAAATGGACAAAGCATTTTTTTTTTATATCTGATATTTAGTTTGAAAAAAATTGATCGAACTTTTTTCATGTACCACCAAAATTACTTACCCCGACCCAAATGAATGAATCATAGATATTTTCTATCTCAAATATAAGATTTCTAAAAAATTGACGGTACTTTTTTTTTCTCTTTTATTTAATTTCTAAAAATTGATATTGAATTTTTTTCATATGATAACCAAAATCCTTTACCCCAACGAATATGAATTGATGAGAGATATTTTCGATCAAATATAAATTTTCTAAAAATGGATCGAGGCCTCATAAATATTTTATAACAATGTCACAAATGCAAATTTCATATAAATTCCAGTTTAAATAACTTTTACTTACTTAAGCTGTCCCTGAAATTTTATAGCCTTAAGTAGAAAATCATCCCAAACTGGAGCACTATTCTGAAAGAGAAATTATAAAACATTAAAAAAAAAGCCTCATTTGGTAAATAAAAACAACGAAAATCAAATTTGAAACTTAAATATTAATTTTCAAACGTATTGAAATGAGTTGGTTATTTTTACAGCAGATTTACAACAACAAAAATCCTATTTTAAAGAAAAACTCTAAAAATCCAATTTGAAAAATAAATAACTTTATTTTTATTGAAAAAACAAAACGTGTTACCATTTTACAGAATAAAATTAATTTTGAATACGATAAATGTAAACCATGGAGAGAAATACATACAAAGTACAATATAAATAAATAAAACATTTTCAATAGCAGTCAACACCTTCTCTTCCATTTCAGCAGATTTAATAAATTATTTTTGACTGAAAATCAAAATCATATATACAGTACAAAACATTTCTAGGAAAGATAAAGAAGGTCAACATTCAAATAAAATTGAGATCTCTAAAGAATTAGTTTTATTAAAAAAAAATTATAGAAATATATGTAAAGAATCTTTATTAAAGTAACGTTTTTATGAAATTCAAAAAACTAATTGAAATACTACATTAATTTTTTAAAAAAATAACAAATTAAAGCTGGTAAGCTAGTATCTAATTATGTTTTAAATATAATGAAACTCTGCAATACTGCAAATTTTCCAGAAATTTTTAAGCTCCTTCTTAACTCCTTATAAAAATGACATTGTGTATAATGTTCTACGGTAAAGATATAAAAATAAAATTTAAAACTGCACCTGATTTTACCACTATCCATTAATTCTTTCAAAAGTTCATGTGACCATGTACTTTTGAAAGAATTAATGGGTAGTAGACATTTTACCATGTAAAATGATGCTATAACGACGCTAAAAAAATTTTATTCTTATTTTAAAGTAAACTGTTTATGCTATCTTTAGAAGAAAAAAAATTTAAATTAAGTTAGGTATTTTACTATCTTTCAAAATCGTTTTTTGAAATAAGATAAAATAAGATGAAACAAGTAAAAACCGTTTTATAAGTACGATAGAATTTCTAAACTAGAGAAAATCTCACTATACAGAATCTACTAAAATAAATTCGTAATAATTTTTAGTATTAGTATTAATATTAATTACCTTTATCAGAAAAAGTAAAGTTGCTTTTTCACCCTAAAGCCAATTTAATTATTAATATAAAATACATAAAACTAACATAATTAAACAAAATATTGATTAAAAAAGTATACATTCTTAAACAGAAAAGAAATGTTTTATTAGTTAAATTTTATAACTAAAGTGAGTTAAAAAGTAGGAAAGTGTAAATTGAAAAAAAAATAATAATAATAATAATAATCATTACCCCACACCACCACCAAATGATAAAGATTGTACAATGCGGGATAAAAAAAAAATTTAAAAAATAAATAAATAAAACGGACCACGATGAATAACTTTTGATCTAATGATCCGGGATAATAAGTGCAAGTGCAGACGATATTTTAAGTTCCGAAAGCAGACACAAAAACCAAAAACGTACTTTGTCTGAATAAACATACTTTTTTTAGACGGATTAGGATTTTTAACCCCAAAATTATGGGGGGGGGGGTAGCAGCAATCTGAGATATATGATCCCAATAGTTTGATAAGGAGAGTGCTCCAAAGTTTGGACCACTTCATGTTAATTTTACTTTTTCCGTATTTCGCTAAATTGTTGCACATATTTATAAAATTAGTTTATCCAAAGATAATTCCTTGCAAAAAATAACTTTCAGTAAATATTATATTTATATTAGATTTAGTCAATATTTATTATTTTATATGAAAATGGTCGAAAAAAATTTTGAATAGTAAGGGATAAAATTTTTAGCATCTTTCTAAAGAATGTAATTTTATATAGCAGAATACAAAATTTGAGCAAACTCGGCAGAATAGTTCCTGAGAAATTGAATTTCAAAAAGTCAGATATTTAAAATTCGATTTCTCAGGAACTATTCGATCGATTTTGCTCAAATTTTGTATTTTGCCTTGTAAAATTATATTCTTTAAAATGATACAAAAATTTGCACACCTTACAATTTAACATTTTTTCGACCATTATTAAATAAAATAATAAAAATTTACTAAAGGCTATTTTTTTTGCATCTTTGGATAAATGAATTTTATAATTGTGTGCAAAAATTATCAAGAGAAAGTACGTTTTTTTTTATGACCCTCTCGAGTCATTAGATTGAGACTTCAAATGTGAAGATCTGATAGATCTAAAGTTATTTAAAGTAGTCTGCTTCTTTTTTTTTTTTTTTTTTTTTTTGGCATCGAATTCTCCTTATATTAAACGCCTTACCTCTCACCTTTCAAAAATATGTATTTCCGATAATGAAGTAGTTAAGTTAATCAGTTAGTGATTTTTTTCGTAACTGTTTCTTTATTTTCCTTTTGTTCTAATCAAAATTCGTTAGCGACAGTTTTATATTCACTTCAAAGATAGTGCGTTACCGTTATCGTTTACCTAAAGAAAAGATGTAAAAGCAAATACATATTTCTCAGAAAAAGAAAAAAAATATGAACTTAGTTCAAATTAAGCTATTTTGAAACGCTTTTAACTTTACATGAATTATTGGATAAACATGAGATGTATTAAATACAAGTAAACATATTACATAAAGTTTGCAATATGTTTTAAAAAAATGTCTTCATAAGCCATATTACCTAGGTGCCGTTAAAAAAAAATTCTTTAATCAGAGTCCAAGAAAATTTTTGCAGGATTACGTAATCGAATCCAGTTTGTAAAAGTTAGACCCCGTAGGTTGAAAAAAAAGTTATTTAGAGAAACTATGTACATTAAAATATTATTTCAATGAATATTACAACAGTTTTTTAAATTTTTAACTTGTCAAAAAATTTAATGAATCAAATATGATCCTTCTTAAGTTTATGTTTCACTGAAATATTGAAAAAGAACACTGAAATTATTGAAACTATTGAAAATTCGATATTAATAAATGAATTACTAAGTTTTATTTTTATTTATAATTTCGAAAATCAAATTTATCTGGGACAATCGAAAAATTCATATTAATAAAAGAATTATTAATAAGTACTAGTTATTAATAAAACTACTTTGAAAATTGTTTGAAACTAATTAAATTGTTTAAATATTCAAATCGGACTTATTTTATTATTTGCCAAATACACTAGGAAACTAAGAAAAAACAAATTTAATTTTTTTCTGCATATAAAAGAACTACTTAAATTACTTATATCTTGCGCTGTTTTAAATAAATTTTAAAGCAATTATTTTGAAATTAATTTTAAATTGCTCCAAAAATTTAGTTTAATTTTATTGAATATTTTTACAGTTATAGCAAAAAAAAAAAAAAACTTAAGACAAAAAATAATGTTTTTTATATAATCTGTATTTACATAAATATTTTAAATAGGGTTGCGAAATTTCGAGCAATTATTGGATATAATAACCAAAACAATTTATACAAGTTACAAATTTATTGCAACATTTTTTGGCATAGGGTGTTCAAAAACACTATTTTTCGTTTGTCATTTATTGTCGGTCCCTCAAACCTCTAAAAGCTTTAAGCTTCGTATATGAGAAATCGCAATATGAGAAATCGCATGATCTAAACACTTCTGAAGTTATAAAATGATTCTTTAAGTTTCATGAGAAATATGAAAAAATTTATTAGTATAGATGAGTTTCCATTATCTTGCCTCCACCCTGTAAGTACAATGAAAAAATATATTAAGATGCCTAAATGCTTAAAAAATTTCTATATAAATATAGGGTTTGCTAAAGAAGGAGGCTAAAAATTTTAGTATCATTCATATTGCAAGAAATGAAGCAAGAGCAGCACAGACAAAAATTTTATATCATACCTTTTTCTTTCCCTATCTATTTTTCTACACCATGAAAATAAAAGGTGAACACTTAATTTCTTTCACACAGAAAATATTATGCTCACATCAAAAATATGAAAAATTCACAAAACAAAAATTAATATCTTGTCCTTGTGACAAACTTAGTGCTCTTACAAAAGTTTAATTTCAGAGGTGTTACACAAAATGATCTCTGGGATAAATCTTGAATTAGGCATGATTTGATTGAAACATTTGAGAGATTTTCTATTTCATTTAAAAATAAATCTCTTCTAATTCATAAAAAGCCAGATTGACAGATACAAATTTAAAAACAAATCCTTGAATAAAAAATTATTAATTAATAAGCTGATAATTTTAACAAAAATAAAATGTTTTACTATAATTTTCAGTTTTTCTTTTATATAGTTTTTTTTATATAAATTGCTAAGGAAACAAATAGAGCACTTTTTATTTTTGTGTTTGGATGTTCAAATTTAATGAAATAATAGTTAAAAAGAAAAATTAAATAAAAAAAGAAAAATGTCTCTTTTTGTACATTACAAATAATTTCCTGTTGGAATTATTATTTAAAAAAAGTTTTATTGTTGAAAGTCTACTTAGAGTAACCAATGAGAATGCTTTGAGATAAAAATAGTTCTAACAGTTATTTTTATTTAAAATGAAATGTAAAGTGGCATGGCGAAAAAATTGTGAAGTAAAATTAAAAGATTCTAAAATTTATATTAGAATGGATTTGCATGGGTTATTTTACTTTTTCTTGATTTTATATTTATTCATTCATTTCCTTAATTTAAACTTTATTTAATAGATGAGCAACCCAATCCTTAAGAATAAACATTCACCCCATGCTATTGACTCAGATCACAGTGTTGTTTGTAAATATCAAATATGATGATAGCGATAACAAAACAAAATAAACTTTAAAATAATTATAATCATTTAAAGATAACTAGTAACTTATTTTTTTTTTAAATTTTACTAAAGAACTTTGAACTTTTTAAAGAGGAAGAGGGATAAATAACTTTACCCTTAATAACATTTTGTTTCACAAATCAGTTGACACTACATCACTCTCAAAATACAGAAGTAAATTAGGAAAAGTTTGCTGAATAATGATGTACAGCTTTACAGCAAATTTTTGATTACATTTTAATCTCTTATTATTAATACAATCTTAAGTTTTTCATTTCATTTTTAAATATGTATTGGAGCAGTATTAAATTTAGGCTCAGGCTTTTAAATTAGATTCAAAAACACTATTTAGATTAGAGCAAATGAATAAGTTTATATGGATGCTGGTTTGCAATCAGGAAAGGATTTTAATGAAATTTTGACTGTATCTCTATTAGCAATGACAGGAAAATGGCACTGATGAATATTTGATATGGTAAAAACATTTTAATAAAAAGTCACAGAAAAAAATTCAAGCATAAATCTATAGCAAAAAAAATTTAAAATGTATAAAGTTTTGGCAGAAGGAGAAAAAATGCAAGCTTCACATGTCTTTGTGGTTTTTTACTAAAGATTAATTGCAATGCAGCGAGTTCTTTATTAAATTATAGCAATTTTCATTGCAACAACTATCTTTACACTAAGATCTCAAGAGAGTTAAATACCTTTCAAGCAAACATATTTTAATGCTCAAGTCTTTTAACTACAGAGGACTCCTGTGGCAGAATTATTCCGAGCTATCTGAGATAAAACTCTCTAGCACTAATAACTTTCTGGCAGATACTTTTAATAATAACAAACATATATGTTACTAATTTAAAATAACAAAAGCGTTGTTCTTGAAAAAAAAACTATATAATTTTTTAAAACTATTAATTCTCGCATTTTGTTGGGGGGGGGACACTCAAATTATTTCCTTCTTTGTATTTTGCAAATAACTATGACAATAAAAAAATAATAAAAAACTATGAAACCTGCAGCAGTAATAGCCAAAAAAAGACTGACTACAAAATCACGCGAATCAGATTTCGCAAATGCGTGTTTCATTTCAAGATTAGGTTGTTGTAACAAATAATATTGTATTTTTAAAAAATAAAGAAATCAATTGCAATAACTACCAAAAATATGATAGAATTATTGCCTTAAAGAGAAAATACTCAAATGCAAGACTCGAATTTTCCATATTGTCTGAAATATATCAGGATATTTAAAATCCATGCGAAAATCAATATCAATAACTGCCAAAAATACAATTAAAACATTACATCGATTTAAGATACTATCAACACAAATTGAGCAAGTCAAGAAGTGATTATCTAAATACATGATTCACACATTACTTTGTAAATTTTTGTAGAAAAGAAAAATATATATTCTTTTTTTTACTTTTCAAAAATCTTTCTGCAAGAGCTCCGTAATGTCTGGCCATGTTGTGCGATTCTGCCACGGGGCAAGGAGAAATATTTGATATTTTGTAGTAGTTGATAATAGTAGATAAATAGCATTTTCAGTAGTAGTAAATAGAATTTTCAATAATTATTAGTTCAGTAGGTAACTCGTAGCCACCACCAGGGTAAACATCTACACATTTGTGCTTTTATTTTTAATTTGCAAGTTTAAAATGTATTTGGCACATTGGCGATTGTAGTTGGTACGGCAGATCACAATATGAAAATATCCCTATGAATCATTATGATTTTATGTGTTAGGTTTAAATAAATATGAATGCAATTTTTAAGTATGTTAAAACTGAACTGTCATACTTAAAATTAAAAGAGTTTATAACATAACATTAATAACAGTTAACAACATTAGATTTCTCAAGCAATTTACTACTCCTTCTCCTAAGCAGACATCTCATTAAAGTGAACTACATTATTTGTCTTATCAGCCTCACGAGTGTCTGAAGTTTCATTGTAATAAAATTATTGAGCTATTTCATCAACTATTAACATACTACTACTTATACTTCAACTTTCTGTTAGATATTATTTCTTTTCCATAATTTTGTTATGGTCAAGAGTCAAGACAAAACAAAGCAAAAAATAATTTAATTATAAATTGTATTGCAACCATTTTATTATGCAAGCTTTGTTTACCATAATAAATTCAGTGCCTCAAGTGCCATATTATTTCTAACAAAAATCAATGAAATATTTGAAAAAAAAGTTTCCAAAATCAACAAAATATTATAAATTAAAAAAATTAAAATTTGAAAATTCTAATGACAACCATTTTATTAATCTGATAATGCATAATAAATTTAGCAACAAATTTAGTTTTGTCAGAAAAATAAGCAAAGAACTTTTGTGACATATGAAAATTTTTAGCTTTCTTATTTTTGTTAAAAAAATTTTCTATGCTTATGAATCTTACTAGCTAATTAATTAAAGAAAATATTGAATTAGCTCCGCAATCTTAAAGCTTGTTTAGATTTATTATTAATAAATATTTTGGTACATTTATTTTAGTTATTTGCTCTTAATAATAAAATAGGTATACATATTTAAGTTATTTTCAAATAATATACATGCAGCATTTTTACAGTTTATCTTACCTTTGGTGATGAACAAAACATGGTATTTTCAGTTTTTGTGACCAGCGATCTAAATTAGTTATGCATCCCTGATTACAAAAAATAATAAAGCGTACAACAAAACAATTTTAACAAGTGTTTTAAAATAATTTTAAGTCACTTCATAAACATGACACCCCCTAAAAACATTTGTTTAAAAACATTACCTCAATGAGAATTCAAGATTTTAAAATACCTAAAACATCTGAAATGACAAACATGATGATATGTTTAAATGCATACAACAAAGATTGGATTAATTCGTTCTTACCTTTAAATCTGATAGTATATGTTGGAATAATCCACCTAAGGCACTAAATTCTTTTTCTACTGTAGTTTCCATGATTTAATAACTACAGTCTACCATTCACTTATTAAGTAAAAAAGTTATTAATTTTTTAGTGACATCTTCACATTTTAATCTTAAAATGCTGTTTTTACATAGGAGAAGTTCGATTCGCTTCTAAATCTGAACATATCATGTGCACTTTCAGATAGAAATCTGAACGATACTTTTTCATAAACATGTTTATTTGAGAAAAAATTAACTGATCGCACCGCCAACTAAAAAGCTCATTAAATCAATTTTTATAACATCGATCTAAAGAACACTAAATAAAAATCTTTTGCAACTTATCAAATAAAATAATATCTATTTTCAAAATAACAAATATATTTCGAACCATTTGTGTCTACAGCGATCTATCTCATTCAGAAACTAAAGAAGCGAAACTGACACACAACAAACTACATTTTTTTCTTCACTTTAATAAACAATATGACGCTTTGTTGCCATTGATTTTTATCCTTAGTTTCATCCAACGAACTGTTCTTGCTGCTGTGAAAAAGTGATGGAACACTTTAAACCAGATGAGGCATCTGCGCTGATTCATTGATTAATAAATAACAGCAAAATAGGTTTAAAAACCGTAAATAAATGATTTATAAACCATATTTCACTCGTAAAATGTTTAGAAAGTTTGCATTAAGAACCATTCAACTCAAATATTGCGAAGATTTAATACCGATATTCTGTGCAGACTAATTTAGAACTAATGCTCTGAAAATCAAAGCAGAAGAATATCAAAAATGTTTTTTACTAGCAAATGTTCAACTTTGGAAAAGGTAGGACATTATAGTAAGTGAAATTGAGTCTCTTGAAGGGCTACAAAAGATATATGAAGTATAAATTTTGCTATAAGCAGAAGTATGCTACCTCTTACGCACATGCGTTTCCATACACTTAATAAGCGGACTTATAGAGGATCTCAATCACTATATGGTTCTTTACACGAACATTAAATTGATAGTTCGTAGGCATCCATAAAAAATCCAGTATTCCGTCTAAGTTAAACGAAAGGACGACAAAATTCTTAATTTAAGTAGTGAACATTAGCATATTGTGGGTCAAAATTTTCAGTGATCACTAATCATTTTTAATCTTTCCAACAATGTAGGAAATTGTCTTAATATGTAAGTGTACTAAGGATACAGGAACTAAGGTTTCCAACTGTATACGGTTTAAAATTCTCAGAATTATAACCACAATTTGAAGGGGTTATTAAGCTGGCCTAAATTTACGTGGTGAGGAGAAGTGAAAAGGAAGTGGATCATAAGGGAACTTTTGTATTTCACTTTCTTTATTATTATTAATAAAAATACTACTTTTTTAGCGTTAATAAAAATAAAACAAAATTAGTGAAAATTGAAATTTTATCAAAACACGATGACGGAGCTAATTCTAGTAGTACACACTAAAAAAAAAATTCCATTCCAAATTTTATTTAATCTATGCTACCTGTGTAACTTTTGAGCGATTTTAACTATCAAATCAATTTAACATCTTTTTTTGCCCCAGAATAAAAAAAGAATTTCAACTACGGTTTTCATTTCTTTCACAAATAGTTTACTTAGTATACTAAATTTTTTAAAGATTTATTATAGTAAATCTTTAAAAAATTTACCATTTATTAATGATAAACCTCTAAACGACCTATTTCGTTATATAAGTTAGCATTATTTGCATCCTTAATTACTTTTGTGAATGTTAAAACCACAATTAAAAAAATATCAAACCCATACTAGATTTTAAAAAAATGCAGATCTCTCCTCAAAAAAGAATGTTTTTAGAGACAACACTATACAGTAAAGGGTTAAAATTGAAGTTGAAATAGTGTTTGATTAATAGTACAATTTATCTGTCGTATACCTGCAATTTAAAGTCAATATCAAGAAATAATTTACTTTAAACAATCAATTCTTCAAAAGGCTATATTGAATTTGCCATAGCAAATGTTGATTATCATATTTCAAAACCAGGATTAACAATCTTAGAAATCCTCCAGCTAACCATTTTTTTATTGTAGTAGTTCTTACAATCAATATTGAAGTAATCAATAGCTTAGCAACATTGAATATCTATTTCGAAGTTCTTTTTTTTCAACTTTGAATTCTCTTGGAGCAAGGGAATATGTCTGCAATTAAATACATCTTTCTTTTTTAATGTTTCAAAATTTTGATTTTTAGACAGTTATTAAATTGCTAATTTCAAAGTTATAATAACCTGCATTACCTACTATTTTACCCAGAACAACATTAGAACATACTGGTTGTTCCTCTATAGCACCTTATCTTTTTAACTCTATAGCAATTCAGAATGAACTTATATTTGCTAATGCTTGTGTAAATTTTAATAATGAAATTAAGCAAACAAGTTAAAACTGTTTATAAAGGTTTACACAGGTGAGGAAATTTGATTATTTTAAGTTT
Organism: Parasteatoda tepidariorum; assembly: GCF_982258835.1. NCBI lineage: Eukaryota > Metazoa > Arthropoda > Arachnida > Araneae > Theridiidae > Parasteatoda > Parasteatoda tepidariorum. The sequence continues at coordinate 82,168,145 of NC_141757.1, forward strand.
ATTAATTCAGTTCATCTATAATTCAAGGTGGTTAATTAGAGTGGCAACAATCCGATCAGTGCACTCCTGCATATCAGTGCAGTGCATAATACTGGTATTTGTGAAACAATCTTTGCACAAGTTATTTAGGACTGAGATTTTCTTATAGTCAATAATGATACAGAATATTCTTTTTATTTAACAAATCTTTTATTACAAATGTATTTTGACATTCTTTCATAATTTAGTATACGAAAATATAGTAATAATATAAAGACATCACAAAAAAATAAATTATATGTCATGCAATACAAATTATATATTTTAAAACGTTAAATTTTTAATATTTTGAAAAAAAAAAACATTGAATTTCATCATTAAACTATTTAATATTGCAGTACAAGGTGTTTTATTTTCACAATTCATAACATATAAAAAATAGCTAGTAGTCAAACGTGTAAAGTGGAACTATTAGGAAAAAGTATGAATATTTGGCAAAAAAATAAATCTGCAATCAATCATAATACAGCTAGCACATATTATAGTCTTTAGAAATAGATGCAGTTTGTCATAAAGTTGGGCAGCATTCCATACTACTTGTTCTTAATAATTTTAATCAATCGTCTCAAGAAAATTTAAAAATATGTTATTTTTTAAAATTACAAATAAATATTTATGAATTCGTGAACAATTTTTACTGTAATATAATTAGCTTATAAAATTTCCCTTAACTTCAATTAAGAATTTTTTCTGTGAGTTTTACATAATCATCATCAGAAGAGCTACATAATGTATACATAGAAGAGCAACAGCAGTAGAAGAGCTACCTACTTTATTTATATCGAATCATTAACCACTTCGGCCCTAGCGTCATAATATTAGAACACATCTTTACAAGAATACATTACTCCATATTCCTTATTTTTAAAACCTAGTGTCTACTATACATACATGCAAGAAATACATGTACGTGTTTTAAGCCATTATACATGTTTAATACACTTTTTAAGCCATTTGCAGTTAAAAGGTAGATGCACTTTTTTTTTTAGTTTCTACAATATTATATTATTATTTCAAAATATTATATATAATTCCATTTTAAAATTATTCCATAATAGAAATTAAACTCTTTATGCCAAATTGAATAATTTGAATGAAAATTTAGTTCATTCAACTGAAAAAATGTTCTCATTTTGCTTAATTCTAGCTTGGTGTCCTATTATTATAACATCTTATGATTAGTTTAGGAATTGGCTGAATATTACAATTCATATTTAAGATACTTATATATAGTGCAGCGTATCTAAGCACTCTGATTTTTAATCTACCCAATTCAGGATTCAGAGCCGAAGAGGTCAATAGGAAGAAAAAAAACAATTTTCTATAAATGTTAAAGATCGTGCAGTGTGTTGAGAGCTGCCACATAAATAATTTAATATTGAATATTACTATGGTCAAGTTTACTTTTCCTTAATTGTCATTGAAAAGTCATTGGATCAAAAAAAAAAATGACAGTATTCATTATTTTCTTCTTGCTTGCATTAGAACTGGAATACATAAAAATAAATTTTTTTGTTATATTCCTTGCAAAAGATATTCTACAATTTTGAATAAAAAATTGAGATTGAAAAGAAAATCGCATGAAGGGAATAACTATTTATTTCACAGTGAATATTGTGTTACAATTTTTATATCCACTTTTTTTTCATGCAAGAAATTGTTATTTTTGTTTCATAAATGCAAATTCTCTGGCATAATAATTTGACATTCAAAATTATTGAAGAAAGTTCAGTATATCCTAGTTTATAAGTCAACTTTTTAATTTACGAATTTTTTATTTTACGAAAATCAAGCGATTGACTTACTGGCAATAAGTTGGACATGACTAAGACTGACTAAATAAATTTTTTTTTTAATGTTAGAAATTTTCAAATTTAGTTTTTTTCAGTGGTTGAATTATACACCTACCTGAGATACCAGAAATTTGCTATCTGTTAATCAAAAATGCGGGGTCGACTAATACACTGAGATACATGGTATTCATTAAAGAAATATAACAGTTTAAAAAAAATTATGAAAAAAAAACTGATAAAAATAAACATAATCACATAATATAAGTAACATAAATTAAAGTGGATACAACTGTAATTTGAAAAATAAAATAAATATTTAATGATTATCAACATGCTTAATACTATTTGATATAAAAGAGTTTCCTAAATAAAAAATTTCATAATATAAAAATATACATTAAAGGGCATTTATTTAAAACATTTCAAATAAAAGCAATACTATTATATTAAATAATCTATAGCTATTTTAATTTGTACAAAAAGGTAAAACTCAACAAATTTATTGATACTTTTAAAATAATACATGTGAATAAAAACATCTCATTATGATTATAATACAACTATGATATATATATATATATAAAAGATATCTTACACAGAATTTATAGAAAATTGTATTTATAAAAGAATTAAATATTATTTCCAGACTATAGCCTTCTTTTCTTTCAAGCGTCTATCCTGAAGTTCTTTGAAATGTGAAATAAGTTCATCAAAATTTATAAAAGAAGGAGGTTTACGATCTTCTTTTGATCTACAAAAATAAAAATAAAATTAAATGATTGAAGATGGAATAGCAATTGAAAAGGGTAAGAGTAAAATCAAAGAAAACTGAATCTCATTTATTATTGATTGCAATAGAGTTGTCATGCCATTAATAAGCATTATATATTTGAAAATTATTTCATCTTAATCCTGTATAATCATTTTATGAATGAATGATAACTTCCATTGAAACTTTTTCTCAGTTACACACTTGTAACATAAATAAGTATTCTAATTATAGATTTGAAATGCAAAATAAATATTAATTAATGTGATATAATTGTTCTTAATGAGCACTGAAGGCCAGTGTTTATAAACATAATATGAAATGCATATTAAGTTTTATCTTTCATTAAATAATGTTAAACTATTCTTTTTTATAGTAATTGACTGGATTTTTGATAAATAGATAAATAATGGTCCCTCCTTGTGATGAGTGGTGACTATGTTTTTCCACTTCTAATCTGAATTAACTATCGTTATTTTTACACTTTGATTTTGAATGACGTAATTAATAGAAAATTATATTTCCTAGCTCAGGTTCTTCGTGTGATGGGTTGAAAAGCTTTTATTGTTAACATGTTTGTTCAAAGACTTGGCAGGATTATAATTGGTCCATATTTACAGCGGAATAAAGCATTAAATAAGTGAAAATTTTGTAGGAAAAATACTTTTAGTGATATTTTAGTTAATTTACAAAAAATCAGCTTTACGATATTTAGAAACATAAGAAAACTGTTTACAAAGTACATTCTTTTATTATAAACAGGCTAATTTAAAGACATGCATAAAAATATCAGAAATGATTTACAAATGTAAAAATAAATGTATCAATGAAATTAAATAAAGATTTGGAATGAAAGTGATCATTATATCGCAGTTTAATATATTGTAATCTAAGTTATGAAAAAATTAACATTTACCTACAATAAAATAATATTCAAACAAATGAAATTATAATAAAACTAAGAACATAATAATAGTTAACTTTTAAAGATTGAATTACTTTAAAATACTATTTATCTGAGAAAAATTATTTTGACTGTAAAAAAAAAAAAATGAAAAGTTTAATAAATAAAGTAACTATTTTTTTGCTATTGCATAGATTTTTTAATAAATAAATTTACTAACTTTGACTTTAATGGAGGCATGAGTTGAACGTTTGGTACACAAGCCAGCCTGTTTTTCAGAGTATGGAATGCATCACTTTGAGGTAGTAGCATTAGAAGACCATAAAGACTCTTTACTAAATAAGGATTTTGCTGTGCATCTAGTAACTGTAATCTCATAACTGAATAAAACAAAAAAATGTAGTTACTAAAAACTACAATCATAGTTTTCAATGCATAATTAAAAATTATTCACAAAAATAGAATATATTTTGAAAATATTTATTAACTGAAATGTAATTGTACTTAATTTAATATAGTTATTATAGTAAGTTATTTCGAAAATTGACATCACTATGACATAATATATTTATTCCACCTATGGATGATTTCATAGTGATTGACATTACATTTTGAAAAAATTTCTTATTTTTAAACTTTTATTTACTGATATATATTTAATAATTTTTTTAAAAATTATATGAAATGTTTTTTAGTAGCCTAATAGTATTATGCACATAAGAAAAAAGTAAGAGAAATAAATTTTTTATTTAGTTTAAAAATATAAAATGTAACTGACATTACATAGAAAGAATAGGAGTAAAGCCTCATGTTTTTATTTTGAAATTCTCCTTCTATAAGCAATAATGGAATTGATTTTTTAAACTTATTTTAAAAAAAAGTTAAATTAACAAGAACATTGCAAGTACACATGAAATGACAAATAAAAACTGAGAAAAAGCTCTGGTGGCTGAGGTTACAAATATATTAAAACTTTAATAAAATTTTTTATTATCATTAAAAAATACTTCAAAAACGATTTTATACCTAAAATAGTTAATAAAAAACGAAGAAATTTTTTAATGGAGAGACGCTATCTAATGTTTATTGTTTTGTTATGTTGTCCTTCATATCATGGAATTGTCCTTATATGTAATGCAAATAATAACAATTTTGAATCAGAATGTATGAATTTTAATTTTATATGAATATATATTTATATGAATTTTAATTTTAAATAAGACTATCTGTCTAATACTTAATGCTTACCGTTTCAGGGATTTTGAAAAACTTTACAGAAATTGAGGATTTAAAAGCATAACAATTCTGATAAATTTAATTGCATGATACAACGAATAACACTAACAAGCATAAAATTTGCACTAGGTCCAAAACAATTAAAATTTTGGGTGAAAAGTAAAATATAAAAAATAAGAAAAATAACTTTTGTAACAAAAAAATATGAAATATTTATAATCAATTTCTAGCAATTATTATAATCGTAAAGGGAATAAAATAGAATATGAAACTTACAAGTAAAAATTGGTGATTCTATGAGCTGCACTAATTTATCAATCTCTGTTAAAAAATCAACTGTTACTTCAATATCACCACTGTTTATAAGGTTAAGATTAATTTATACACATTTTTAATAAGCATACATTGAAAAAAATGTTAAATTTTTATAATTAAATTTGTTTAAGTCATATTATTTTTATGTATAAGTATTAGTTAACATTATTTCTATTTATAATTTTAAAATCATACCCCAAAATCGGAAAATGAACAATAGTTTCTCATCAACTTTCAACGTTATCTTCAGTATTTCAGCTACATAAAAACTACCTCGTCAAAATTTTTTATTTCAAAAACTTATTATTTCACAATAAGATAAGAATACTTATAGAAATATAGGTTAATCATAATTATAATTGATGTATTTAAAAATCTATAGAGAAAAAATTGAAGAACAAAACTCAACTGAATTTTATCAGGCTATGTTTACTATTTAAAGCATAAAAAAAATAGTTAATAGTTAAGTTTTTTTCTCCAGTGATCAAAATGGCTATGTAAGTCAATTTGTAAGGTAAAATATAAATAGTAAGTACTTAAACAAACATTTTTTTCAAGTTAGATGTTACAAACATTATGTCAGATGTTACAAGAGCATATTATATTACTAACTTCTTTATCAGGATGGTATAGTCAAAAGATTAAGGTCCTGATATGTGACATGGAAAGTAACAAGTTCATGTTCTGAAACCAAAGAAAAATTTAGTGCTCACTCAAACCAGGGCGAGGATTTTATTTCTTCTAGGAAACTGTACGGAATGGCAAAAACTAAAAATAACCTACTTATTGTTTACCAATAAGTATTAAAACAAGCTTAAATTTTATAAATTAAAGTTTCAATTCTCGAATATAATTTTTTTAAAAAATAAATATTTTCATAAATTTTAGATGCATACAAAATTTTAAAATCTATATGTCATATTAGTTATGAGTCATACAAAAAATTTTAAATCTATATAACAACATTAACATATTAAATCTACATATTATTTAAGAGTCAGTTTGAGTATTCATATTTAACACTACTTGATTATGATTATAAAAATATTTAAATATTTGATTCTTTTTTTTTTTTAAAAAAAAAAGAGTTTCTTCCACTTGGGTTAAAAAAATCTATTTGTTCTGCCGTGGTTTTTTGCATGGTTTCTCTCCTTCAGAAGTTTATGCTTCTAAGTAACTGAAGCAGCTAATTGCCATAGAGCGAATAATTTAATTATTGAAGCAGGTAAGAATTATATTTAAGGAATAACAAAATTCAAATACATTGCCTTAACAGAAAAATCTGTGTCTGACATTATACAGTTCAGGTCTGATATAATTGCTGAAATGTTCAATGTTAGTCAAAAATTCATTTGTGAATGTAAATGCAATGGCTATAACAAAATTTTAAATTTTTGCATTTGTTGCACCTATTTTACCACCGAAAATGTTTTACTACCTGTAGTACTTTGTCGCTTAAAAAAAAAAAAAAAACATTGAATTTTTTAAATGTTGAAAATCAGACTTTTGGTTGAAATAGTACTTTAAAATAATTTTCTTAATTTAAAATTAATTTTCTTATACTGGCTAACACAGGTACTATTAAAGTTATTATTTAAATAATGTTGAAGAATGGTGTTATCAAACTTGTCAACCTCAAATTCGAAAAGCCTGAGACTTACTGTGACAGTAGCATAGTACTACCTAAGCTGAGTAAGCTAAGCTATAATAAAAATATAAACAAATAAATTCACATTCCTTATATTAAATTTATTTAGGTAGCTTTTTTATCCTTAAAAATTGAAAAATATTAAATTAAACTATTGTTTTAAAATAGACTGACTGGGAGAATTAAAATTTTTTAAAAATGTTTTGTAAAAGCTTTTACGATTTCTTTTTTTTTTTTGGTTTCTCTTCCATGTTAACAAATTCTTCAAATTTAACAAAATATAGACTTATGTATAGATTTTTTTGGATTAGGCTGAATATTCCCTCATTGGTTGCATCAGTATAGGAAATGGTTAATTACTGAAGTATGTTTAATTTGGCCAACACATTGGCATTACACACACAGAGGCATTAATTTTTCTGCTACAGACTTTACATTAAATAAAAAAATTTTGAAATGTATTTTCAGAGTAAAGCAAAAAAACTTGAGTTTATAGAATATTAAGAGACAAGTGTTATCATATTTTCATGAAACTTCGACTTACACAGAAAAACTATCAACAAAAAACTTGGTGCTTGAAAAAGTAAGAATTGAATTATTATTTAAATTAGCTATTTTAGTATGAATTAACACATAATTTTAAAAAGAGAAATTCTCCGCAATATGGTTGTTTGTTGATACCATTTTCTGGTTTATCCACAGACATAATTTATCAAGTTTATCAATAATGTTTGAGAAAAAAAAAAAGGATAAACCAAAGTTGAGCAACTACAAAATCATTGATCTGAAAGAAAGTTTTGGGGGCTGCATGCAAAGTGAGCATGAACCTGCCAATTCATACATTTATTCGATGAAAAAAATATCCTGGGAATATACATGGGTGGCCTTATTTCCTGAGATTGGATACAAAAGCCTGAGAGCAGGCAGGTCTGTGTCACTCTACTCTTATAAATACAGCAAAGATACATTTTATTCTTTCGGTACTAAAATCAGCTTTTATATGCACCACATCTTAATTTTAATAACATTTAAAAGGATACAAAAGCTGTAAAAGATCACAGGCATGTTTGTAAGTTTGAGCTAAAAGACACAAAGATACAGTGGCAACTGGACTATGGCACCAAGAGAGGTACAGGCACTTAAATAATGACCAGCTACTCTATTTAAATACAAAAAAAGCAATATTATATACATACATATATATATAAAAGACAAACTCAGAGTAAAAAGTTAATATTTTTACAATTATAAGTAGGATAGCAAAAATAATTTCCTACTTAGAATAAGAAATAAGGTAACTTAAATAGTCAACAAAAAGAAATAATCATGTTTCATATGGTTTTAGTAATAAACAAAGAGAGAGAAATAATATTTCCAAGTATAAGCAAATTTTAGTTAGCAGAGATCTACTAATCCCAGTAGCCATGGCACTTAAAAAAATTGTTGAGTAATGCTTTAGTAAAATTTGTTATGCTTTTAGTTTTAAATCTGAATAATTTTGTAAATACAATTTTTTTCTTGTATATTAGTTGCATTTTTTCAGAGTGGTGTGTGCTTTAAAAATACATACAATACTTCTGATCAATTCATTTATTTACAGACAATATAACATTAAAAATACAAAAAACTCAATGCAAATCTGAATAATTTATTTTCAAATAACTAGTGTTATAATTCATTTTGTGATTCAAACAGTAAATTGAATTAAAAAAATATTTCATAAATTTATAAATTATACTATACAAGTGTTAAGCATACAAATTTTATAAGCAATTGTTTTTGTAAATTTCATTCTAGATTAATAATTTACTAATAGTGCAAGCAAAACAAAGCAGAAATTCTAGAGTAGGTAATAGAGTAAATTAATTTTTAATTCTGCATAATATTCAAGAGCAATCTTAATAAAACTTAAAAATAAAACCAAGGATTAAAGCTGATTACAAAATATCAGAGTAACTATATAAAAAATAGTAAATTATTTACCTCTGTTTTCAGCTCTTTTAATTGGTTTCTAAGCTCAAAAAGTTCTGTGGAGGTTAGAAGGATGTTATTTAAGGTATGAACCATATGACATGAAAAACGAGAATCGTTGTAAATGACTAGAATTTCAGATAAAGTGAGATAGATTTCTTCAGCATTCAATAATATGCAGAGCTGCCTATAAAGATATTAATTCAAAATATGAATGTGGAATCATTAGTCTTTTATTAAATGATTTCATGTGATCTCAAATAATATTTGATTTCATTACAAAAAATGTTGACAAATATGCCACCTAAGACAAAAATAATTTTTAACACTGAAGACTTTGTACATGCCAATTTAACATTAGCATTGAAAGAAAACAATCATTCAAAATAATACTAATCTTGTTATAAATAATAAGGTTACATCTTTAATTAATCCTAAACAATAAGGTTCATTACGGTATAGTTTACATCAGTGGTTACACATAGCAAAACTACCGTAAATGTTACTTTTTTTTTCTTCAATGTTTGCAGTATTCTACTTTTTTTTTAAAAAAAGTGGCCGATTAAGCAGTGCAACAAAAAAAAAATAAATAAATAAATAATAATAATAAAAAAACAGTAGTTTGTAGTGATTTCTAGCATCTACTTTTAAAATTAGTTTAGTAAAGAATCACTTTTAGTTTAGTAATGAATCACTTTTTTTTGAATATGATTGGTACAAATCATTGCAGGTTTGTCAATAACGTAAGGAGAACATTCCTGTGATTGTGCATTAATAAAAACATGTACACTAGCCCTTATCACTTTAGCCACACCTTCAAATGCGAACGCACATTCAAGAAACATTGATGTTATTTCAATTTAAGGGATTATATTTTCAGTAATTTTTGATGTATTTCATTTCTTAGGGGAAACAAAAGAGCATTAAACACTTAAAAAAATGCAAATATCTGATTATTTCTTAAACAAAATATTCACTGCCGAGAAGGTAGGCCCTTTTCATTGGATGTTGTAGGTTAAAGGAATAAAATCCTATAAAATGGTTTAGAATAACAAACTTGTTCATGTAAATATGGATAAATATTTCTTAATAATTCTTCAAGTTCATATGAGCCAATTTTTTATTCAAAACAATTTTAAACAAGAGTTAAAATTAAGTTTTTCAGTGAAGTTTATCTCCTAAAAGTAGTCAAATGGTAACTACATTTTAAAATAAGTTTGAAGTCACTACAGTTAAAAAAAGGAGTTGTAGGTGAAATTAATTACATTTCTAATAGACCAGTAGATAACAATAAAAATAATGTAGTTTTTCAAACCACTGATTGTAACTATATATATGTTATCTTAAACCCCATTATTGATTAATTTTCAAAAGTAATATCACTTAAATGAACCTAATATTACATTTTATCAACCAAAATATTTAAATTAATTACATTAAACTATTATACATAAATTAAATTATAAAAATAAAATATAATAGATAAGTGTTAAAAGCTGTTTATGTAAGTGAAATTTCGATCAAAAATAAATAAATAAAACTTGAATAAGTTTATGCAATTGTAATAATTTGTTTCATAGAAAAAAGACAGTTTTTTACCTAATAATAAATGGGCATTTGGTTTCAAATAATTGATTATTAGTATTGAATAAATGCAAGAGAGACATCATAAAACTAGTGAAATAACTATTGAGATTAGCAGGTGCTTTCAGTTTTAATTCTTTCATCAAGTAACTCGAGGCAACATTTTCTAAACCACAATGGTATTTCATTCCAGCTGATGACTTTGATATTTCAGCTAAAACTTCAAGATCTAAAAGAACTACCTAAATAAAAAATAAATAATTGCAAAAATTGAAATTACAATTTAATAAAATATAGTAACTTGTTGCATTGGACTTAACTAAGAAATTAGATGTTATTGTTGCTCACAAAGATAGAACAGTAGCTCTAAATACATAAAGAAACCGGTTTTTTTGAAATAGGAAAGACTACATCTGAAATCTCAAAAAAAGCCGGCACTAACACTTAAAGGGTAAAGTAGTATTTATGCTATATTAGCAGTTACTTGAGATCATACAATATTCTTACATGTAATATAGTTTTTAGTGAGCAAAAAATATCTTTCAATTGAAGGAAATGATTAAGTTCTTAAGATTTATCAAACAAAGTTAATAAAATATTCTAAAAATTTTAAATTAAGAAAAAACTAAATGTAAATATAATTTAAAAAAGTAATGGAATGCTCGATTTTATTAGTTTAATTAAGTACCCTATAAATTTAATAGAAATTCAACCAATTTATAAAATAATTTTAATGAACAAGAAATACTTTTTAATTAAAAGGAATGATTAAGTTCAACAGCTTTGCCAAAAATTGTTAGAAAGATATTTCAAATTTTTCCTACCTCATCAGAGGGATCAGATAAGGTTTGAAGAAGAACAGGAAATATATCTTCAACGTACATGAATAACTGCAAAATAAAAAGACATAGTATTATTTCCATTTTTTAATTATCAAATTTTATAATACCTAATGAATTTAAAACTGGTGATATTTGCAAAATGACAAATATTTTGGTGAAGAAAATTGCTAATAAACATTTATTCCTTACTGTTTGATCAATTAAAATAACACAAGTACACTCATTTTATAGAGTTCTAAAAAGTTTTATTGTGTATATATATATATATATATATATATATATATATATATATATATATATATATATATATATATATATATATATATATATATATATATATATATATATATATACATATTTATATATATATATATATATATATATATATATATATATATATACATATTTATTTATATATATATATATATATATATATATATATATATATATATATATATATATATATATATATATATATATATATATATGTTCAAAATGAAGAATAAAACAAAGAAAAATAATAGACAAATAAAAAAAGGGGGGGGGAATAAGTAAAAAAAATAACAAACAGTTAAAAAAAAAAAAGAAAAAAAAAGGGTTAAATTTTATTTCAAAAACCGGAAAAAAAAGATATAATCTTTTCTTCAGCCCACACGATTATATCCGCAAAACAGAGTGCTTTCTAATGTTGTATCAATAAAGCCAAAGCAAAATATATTAATACAATAGTGTGAGGAGCACTCAAAAATTTTCTTATAAAAATAACAACAAATAAAATAGATCACAAAAAGTAAAATAAAAAAACATTAAAAAGGGGACTATAAAGTGAGTAGCAAAATCAGATCAACTTACATGGGCAGAAAATTTTTTAAGAATGATTTAAAAATGCTTTCGCAGAAAGATTGCAGATTACAAAATATGAAAACAAAAGCGCAAATTGATTGTAACAAGAGGGTTTTTAAGTGTCGTTCTTACTGCACTGCTGAAGTGATTTGTTATTCTGAGCTTTGATTTGTTAGTTACCAAGGATGGGCCCGAAATGGATGTGCGCAAGGTAATATTATACTGGATAATTTTAGAAATTGATCATAAGTAGTTTTAGAAGATAGATATTTATTTAAGAAAACATATAAAATAGAAAAGAGAAAAATAAATTGCCTGAATAAACATAAAAATAAACATAAATTTATACAATTTTTTTGTGATCTATTTTATTTGTTGTTATTTTTATAAAAAATTTTTTGAGTGCTCCTCACACTATTGTATTAATATATTTTGCTTCGGTTTTATTGATACAATATCAGAAAGCACTCTGTTTCGCGGATATAATCGTGTGGGCTGAAGAAAAGATTATATGTTTTTTTTTTCCGGTTTTTTAAATAAAATTTCACCCTTTTTTTTATAAACTGTTTGTTACTTTTTTACTTATTATTTCCCCCCCCCCCTTTTTTTCATTTGTCTATTATTTTTCTTTGTTTTATTCTTCATTTTGAACATATCTAATGAATTCTGTTTACTTGCAGCTTAAGCGCATTAAATGAAACTTATTGTTTTTCTTAACTTTCTTCGTGTTTTCTTGTATTTATATATATATATATACAGGGGAGGTATGGTATATATATATATATATATATATATATATATATATATATATATATATATATATATATATATATATATATATATATATATATATATATAATTTTTGAAAACAATGAAACTGCCATTTCTATAAAAAATTAAAAACACAAACAGCATTTTAAAAGAGAATATTTAATATTATGTATTATTTTGCTCCCTAATCTTTCAATAACATTTTTTATCAGGCATAAACTAAATTAAAAGTAAAAGTATTTTGTCGACTTATATATAATAGTGCATACTAAATAAGATCCAGTTTAAAAGACACATTCAGCTTAACATTCTTTATCTAACAAACCAATTACTTAATGTACTATTATATCATATATTATATTGAACTTCATAAAAAACACTATTTTTTCACCTAATGGAGCAATAATGGATTTATTCTGATCTAGCATAGAATTTCAATGAATCATGAGAAATTCTACAAGAAAATTTGTTTTATAATGAGTCAAAAACATTTTATCTGATTTTTAACAATTTAATCAATGAAATATTTGTACAGTAGGGAACCGATTATCCGGAACGGTTGGGACCATCGCTATTCCGGATAACTGATTTTTTCGGCTTTCTGAATTGCTACAAAAAGCCGTTTTTTTATTATTAAACCCAACTAAAAATAAAAAGAAATTTGGAAATAATCTTAAAAATAAGAAAAAACGATGAAGTAATACACTAATGATTATTTCCAAAATGATGGTAAGGTAAACATCTTTAAAAAAAGAAAGAAAAATCGTAAAATCTTATGAGGAAAAAAAAGGTTTTTTTTTTAAATGGCGAGAAAATTTATCGAACTTCGTTCCGGTTTTTTGGTTTTCCTGTTTTCTGATTTCCGCATACTGATTTCTGTACTGTATAATTAAAAAATAAAAATAAAAGACATGTGCACCTTATCTGGAATCTGTATTAGCAAATGATGTATCCACCTCAAGACAGCAATGCGAGTTTGTATGGAATCATATTTAATTTGTTTTGTTAAAACAATAACCAATGACTTTAAGTCTAGTTGGTTATCAAGCTGATCCATTAAAGGAGCTTCAATTTTATCGGCTAACGCTGCATCATCAGCACTTTCACAAGTAAGTTGTTGCTTTTGCTGAACAACCAATTTCATAAGATCACTGTTTACAGTTTTAGCTGTCTCGATTATATCTTAATTCATTAAGAACTTGAAACCAAGTAAATTTGAAAAAAATACAATATACTTATTACATTATTATTTCATAATTCAAACAAAAATGAGAAAGTAAATCCTTAACAAAGGTTAACTAATGTAAGTTTTATGCAGACAATAATTTCGAAGTCAAATCATTGAATGCATTTCTTTTTCCAAACTATAAAAAATTATTTATCTAAAATTGCAACAGGTTGAGAATCAATTATATGAAAAATAGTATTATAATTAAGATTGAACTTTAAATTTTATTTTATCTTTTTAGTAATGATAGTATATCAAGTATCTTAATTCAATGATTGACTATTTACTTTATAAACACATAAAAATACTAAATAATTCATGAAGATAATATTTTTAATGCAATTCTTTTAAAATAAGAATAAGTTTCTAGTTAAATGACTAAGTGATAAGAGTAAAATAGATTGGATGAAATGTAAAAAAAAGAAGGAAATACTTTTATAATTATTTTAACTTCCTTTTTTTTTACAATTATTTTAACTTTTTTTTTTTTACAATTAATTTCACTTTTTTCTTTTTGTACATTATTGCAACAAAGAATTAGATAGCAGAAAAAGAATTAATTAGTACTGAATAAATTCCATTATTTAAACAAAACTAATTGAAATTTTAGAATATTTGTTTTACTTTATTCATTGTGTACATTACAGTAGTGTTCTTAATGTATGTTGTTAAAACCATGATATTTATTAACTAGGTTCAAAAGAACACATTTCAATGAATAAAATGAAAGAAAAATATTAATAAGTTTTCGAATAAATAAATTACATTCATAAAATTTTTTGTCAATTGACAAAGTAAAATTCTCTTTCTGTCTAAAGAGGACTCTTAACATCAGTTAAAAGAAAAAAAATATTTGTTGTCATATCAAATAATTTTACTTAACAAATTTAATTTATACTAATAAGTTTTTAGTACAAATTTAAGAAAAAGGATACTTCTTCTACTTTCTGTATCTTGGGCTAAGTTCGGAAGTACAGCGGTAAGTATACCAGATGAATATGGTAAAAGAGTGCAGCCAGCAAGTCTTACAAACTCCTTCAACCAGGTGAGAGCAGTGAACTGAACTAACTCTTCTGAAATGAGGAAACAACTGTTATTCTAAACACTATAAATCTTGAAATTAGAACATTAAAAATTATGAAAAAAACAAATGTACCTGTTGAATTTGCGTGAATTGTCAAGATGTTCACCATATCATTAAAATTGACTCTTCGTGGATTTTCAATTATACTTTTTAAAAATTCTCCAAGCACAGATTCACACCTAAAAAGATGCAAGGAGTACATTTGAAGGTAATTCTATATTTAGAAATGCAACTTAATGTTTTAGAATGCATTAAGAGATTGATTTGTTTTCGGTTTATAAAAAGAGATATCATAAATTAAAGACATGTAACATAGATAAATATTATGGATAAGTAAAACTAATTTTTACCATAAAATTATTTACTTTCTTATTCAAACCTACATAAACCCATTTCTAATTAAAAACTGAAGAAAATTAAATTGCATACTAATACACAGATTCATAGCAGATAAATAAATTTAAAATAGTTTTAAAAACCAACATAATAGATAGAAAACATAGATAAATATTATGGTTACGTAAAAATTTTCACTATAACATTTTTTACTTTCTTATTCATAACTACATAAACTCCCTTCTAATTAAAAACCCAAGAATATTAAACTGCATACTATTAGATTCATAGAATTTCAAAATAGCTTTAAAATCCAACATAATAGATAGATTTAAAATACGTATAGATCAATTTAAAATAGTTTTAAAATGCAGATTTAAAAAAGTTTAAAAAACAAACAAAACTAGGGAAAATAGCTCGTACAATTAAATGATATTATTAGTATAACTATAATCCGTATTAACATTCAATCAACATTAAGTATAATAAACATATCAATCTTTCAGTTCTCAAAAATCATACATTTTGCGGATCTCGGCTAATGGGTCTCCTAAAATCACAAATAAACCGTCTAAGATTTCAGGTAAAAAGACAAGCATGTTGATGTCTGGAACAGAATCCAAAGTTGAAACCTAGAAAAAAAAGGAAGAAGTTTCTAAAAGATAAGCAAATATTATTTTTTAATTTCACGCAGTCTATTATAACACGGAAAGTGGAAAATACATGCACTTAAAATATAGTAGAAACTCAATCAATCATTTCTTATGGAACCCTTCATTGCAACTGATGTAAACTGGAAAAAGACGAATATAGATAAACATAAAATGAAAATATGTAATAAGTAATGGACGTTGAAAACTAATAACTTTGAAACAAATATAAAAAATTCAGTTGGAATGAACACATTTAATCATTTAAAATGCTTGGAAATTTTGATATGAACACATTTTTTTTTTCCTCAGCGCAAACAATAAATTTTTGACAATTGTGACAGATTGCTCTTCATTTTCTGTAAGTACGCGTTATACAGAAAAATCCCCATTATTTTAAACGTCTCAAATTCTCCTTCAAATGTTGGCCCTGGTATTGGTTCCATTTTGCTGTCGTCATTGGAACAATTTAGTACTTCCTCAGTTTCTGAAATCATTTCTTGAATCTACAACACTATAAGTTTCGCATTTTCATCAACTGATGCATAAACATGAATTATACTGCTTGAGATGTTTTTTCCAAACTGAAACAAATCCTCATTTTTTTCGTCATCAATTGCATCAAGAGTTAATATTTTCTTCCCCAAACAAACTAACTTCAATATTTTCCTTAAAAGTCAATATAATTTCTGCCGGCTATTTAACAAAAACAATATTAGAATAGCATTAACGACAGTAATGTTAAAATAAGGCGATACATACAGGAAAACAAAATATACAGGAACAGTGAATCGAAGTTTGACTGTATTAAAAATTAAATTAAGGAATTATTTAAAGTTATTACATAAATTAAATAAGTTAATTAGTTACAGAATTTAAAGTAATAAAATAAGAAATAAGTTTATGTTGAAACAAAAATTATAACACTTATAAATTATATAAGCTACAGAATTTATTGAAGATAAAAAAAAATTACATAGCTAATTTTTTTTAAATGAAATTTACATAAGTAGAACAACAACAACAAAAAGTACTAAGTTATAAGTACTTTCACAACATTTTTCATACATATAATTTAATTCCACAATGATTTAGTTTTACCATACTAAATAAATCTATATGATCTATTTTGAGAGATGCTAGAAAATATGAATTAAAGCCAGTTTAAAATTACGTAACAAAAATGATAAATGAATCGAGTGCAATTTGAAAATTAAAGTGACAGAAAAGTATCGAAAGTGACAATATAGTAAGAAATATGTGTATTTATACCCATGATATAATAAACTGTCGAGTAAAAGGATTCTTGCAACAAATTCTTTCCCTCAATAATGGCATAAATGCTACAAGATCAAATGATGAACTTTCAGTCACTATATCCTAAAAAGAAGAAATCATTAAAACTGTATATGGAAATGGGAAGCAAAAAAAGCATTGCATAATGCATATTTTTAACTGTTGATGCCAACATAAGAGTAGAGCAAACAATGCATTTGCCCTGAGCTCTGCATTCCGAGGATTTTACAGGGCCTATACCTGTTCAAGAAAGATTTTTTTAAACTATTAAAAAAATTTCGAATTTATTTTTAATTTTATTTTTTATATTAAAATTTCAAAGCTTTTTTTGCTATTTCAATCATATAAGAAGTTAACTTAGAAGGCAGTGGTGTGAAAATTATCCACAGAAATTAAAATTAAAAAAAAATAATGAAAGGATATACATAATATAAGCATTATTTGATGATTATTTCAATTCAAAATTCTTGACTTCTAATTATGATCTAAAAATGATCATGGCGTACTATTATTTGAGACAGGCGTTTTAATTTCCTTTCGGAACTACCGTAACAGTCGAGTAATTTTTTTTGCGTACTCACGACTCTGAGATAGTGATAATTCAAAGCTGTAAAATTGAAAACTCATCCTTCTACCTCCCCTACTTCTAAGCTGAGTTACCTGTACTAATTGACTGACCACAGTCATAGGTAAGGGGATTGCCCACTGTGTGCGCCGATTTTCTTTAAAAAAAGGCAAGAAAATACATTGTGTATGTTTTTTACTCACTCACAAAAAAACTATAAAATATATTTTTAAACTCCGAAACAGCTTTACTATTTCAAAATGGTTTTATCATTTTATTTAACATGCATATTCTTATATCTTGATTCAATTACTATGTTGAAAATTTAAACTAATAATAATTTCAGTATGTAAATTTATGAAACCTTACTATGCAGTCATATAAATGTCATTTGTTTAAAGTAATTATTCATTTAAAAATAGTTTTCATGTTAGCTTAAAAATCAAATAAAGGTTGTTAAATTATCTAAACTGATTTGCTGATTCGTGAAACATTCTTATGTGAAAGTAAAACTTTGATCAATTAAATTTTTTTCTTTCAATTACAATTCAAATATTTCATCCACATTTATTTCTTTCAAATACAGCCATCCATCTAATATGCTTCGTTTACAAACTCATTTTTTTAACATTTAATCATTAATTACTTTAAAAACTTGTTAAATACTTATCACAGAATAGATTATTTAACAATGCAAAAAGTTTCTATTATTGCTTTAGAATCGTTGAAGTCATTAAAAAAATTGTGCACAAATTAATCATCAAGCAATGAAAAAAGAAAAACAGTATAAAAATCTAGCAAATCCCAACAGAGAAATAGGGAATGAAAACATCAAAACCAGTTTGAAGTTTCAAATCCATGAACCGCACTCTGGTTATCAGAAATGTACCAGAAAGTTGTAATGGATGTTGGTGCTTCCAAGCTCCTTTAGTCCCTTAATATGTTTTTGTAATCGGTCTACCTTACGCTGAAATGGATATTTTACATTTGCATTTCACCATAACTCACGGTCAGACAAACGTCATTCATTTTTTTAACCTACTAATTAGTCTGCTACATTTTATTTTGAAAAAAAAGAAAGAAAGTAATACAGCCGTTTCGTGAGGTTTTATAGTATATCGATGTACTACGAAATTTTTACGTCATTGTTTCAATTTCATTCAGTGTAGTTCACTCCACTCTATTCACAACAATTTTTTTTCGATAATATTTTTTAAAAAACAAGAGACAAAAAGCTATTAAATAATACAAATTTATACAGAAGGAATGAATCAAAAACCAATATTGCTTTTAT
Organism: Parasteatoda tepidariorum; assembly: GCF_982258835.1. Classification (NCBI taxonomy): domain Eukaryota; kingdom Metazoa; phylum Arthropoda; class Arachnida; order Araneae; family Theridiidae; genus Parasteatoda; species Parasteatoda tepidariorum. The sequence continues at coordinate 82,187,313 of NC_141757.1, forward strand.
AATAAATTTAAGATCTAATAAATTTTTTTTTAAAAAAATGGAAGTTTAAAACTCTCCCCTTATCAGTTTTTCAAAAACACATTTTTGGAAAAATAAGTACTCCAAAAAGAGGAGAAAATAGATACAAGAATTTCAGGTGAAAGAATACCACCTAGCGAGACGGGTAATTAAGAATTAGTCACATTTATCAGACTCTCCCAGTAAAGGATAAACTTGGGGGGAAAAAGTTTCTTTCCTCTCTTACTCGAAGGTATACAGAAACGCTTTTAAACTTATGTGCAGGGGTTTAAGATAACTTAACAACTAAAACAGAAAAAAAGTTAAATTTGAAAGAAAAAAAAAAGACAGCTTTTCTATTTTTTATTATTTTTCAATTATTTCAGAAAATGCTGTTGTTGTTAATTTACGTCGCACTAGAGCTGCACAATGGGCTATTGGCGACGGTCTGGGAAACATCCCGGAGGAGGATCCGAAGACATGCCATCACAATTTTGCTCCTCTGCGGACGGGATGGCACCCCCGCTTCGGTAGCCCGACGACCTGCGCGCACGAAGTCGAGCACTTTACGGTAGCACAGTTTAACGAGGACCAATAACGCACACCCTCGGTCCCTACGCAGACTGATCAAAGTGGTCACCCACCCGCACACTGACCGTAGCCAGTGATGCTTGACTTCGGTGATCTGCTGGGAACTGTGTCTTAACGATCAGTCCACTGCGGGACTATTTCAGAAAAGATAATAATTTAGCTCGCACGTTCAGCACCTTAGCAATTAATAAATTGAAGTGGAGTCAGTTCAAAAGGTGAACAGTCTTTCAAACCTTGTGTTTTTTCATAAAAATTTGCCAGTAACAGGTTATGATTATTCAGGTTTATTAGATAGAACATTTCTAGAACATTTTTGAACGCAAAGATGACATCAATATTTTAAGTAGAAATTTTTTTCTAGATCAAAACTTTGATCAGCTTCCATGAAATTTTGAAGCTGGTTGACTATCCCCATAGGATATGGAGATAGTTAAGGATAAATTTCAAAGAGGATTCATAGAATTGAAAAAGAAGCTGAAAATTCATGGGAGGGAAAACCATTAGGAGAAGTTTATTTGCTAAATAAAGAAATTTTACTGAAAATTAAAAAAAAAAAAAAGAAAAAAAAAGAAATAATAATTAAATTAAACACAGACAGGGATTATGGAGACAATTGTTAATCATGCAGTTTTCTGCATCTTTGCACAATTTATAGTTTAATATAATTTTCTACCTGATCATGAAACAATGTAGTACAAAAAATAAGATAACACAGAATTGGTATTAAATGTGAATATATAATTTGAAGATAACAACTTATGTCTTACCTTCATTAGTCTATCAACTAGCTCAGATCCATTTTTGACATTTTGATCTGGATCAGCAGAAAGCTACTTCAACCAGAATATGCAAAACAAATTAATAAAATATTTAAAAACAAAATTTAATTAAAAGTTTTGTGAAAATATTTCGTTTTGGTTAAAAAAGAAAATAATTACTACCCGACTAAGGGCATCAAATATGTCAGGAAAATATGGTAAAACAGAACCCCTGGCTACTTTCACGATATTGTAGAGAGTTTCACAAGCATAATATCTAACACGGCTATCTTGATCATTGAAACAGGAGAGTGAAGGTTGTACAAGCTCATCAACATACATGGATGTGTCCTAAAAGAAAGTCATTATTTAGTGCTAACCTATTTTCTTTTAATGACACATAAAAATTTAAGTAATTTTTAGCATTAATGAAAACACCAAAGGATTAAAAATGACTGATTAGATTTAAAATGTAAGTTTTGTAGCAAACTTGGATTAAAATAAAGTTTAATGATTGGTTTTGATGATTTAGTTGTAAGGAAAAAGAAGAGTTAAAATTTATGGTATCACTATGGGAAAGATATTTAAAGTGAAAATTTTAAAGTACAAGTCATGAATCACAAAGTTGTCCTGAGGGTGGTTAAATAAATATACTTGAAATATAGACGACAAGTTGCTATGAGCTCTATTGTATAGTTACTTTATAGAACACACTCTATATTTAAATGATGAAAAAAAGAAATTAAAACATTCTAATAGCTATCTAGATCATCATGCCCTTACATTTAAAATAATGAACAAGGTTATATGAAACGTTAATTTTTAAAGTTAAATTATTCGAAGCGGAGATTATTTAAGAAATTTTTACTGTTTTCATACATAAAAATTTATGATTTTCTTACTAGGTTTTTTTTCTTTAAACAATTTTCTGATTATAAATTCATTTAGTGTTATAATTTAGTTGTTATAAATAGTTAAAATTCTATCCTCTAATGGAAGCTAATGTTAGAAAAAATGTTTTTAAATAATATTTTATTAAGCAAAGAATATGTAGTAATGTGTTTAATCTATTCGTTACTGTAGCTTTTTTGAATTTTTGGAATTCTTACAATCATTTATTGGAAAATCTAGAAAAGGATTGGTAGAACTACACATGAAAATTTTAAACATTTAGCTTGTAATGTATGCATACCACCCAAATGAATTTTATTTTTAATAAAAACATTCCATTATAAATACTCCAAAGAAAAATACAAAAACTAGTCATATTTTAATGAACGTTCTTACTTTTCCTAATGCTATGGCTGTCGCTGCTAAACCAATAAGACCACCTTTCCGGCTATTGATGTTTTGAGACCGAGTAAAATCTTGTCCTAAAACACGGAGTAATTTTCGTATCTCCCCTATTTCACCAACTCGAAGAAAATCTCTCACCATCCTGAAATAGTTTTATGAAATTAAATAAAATTTTAGAATCAATAAATAAAAATATAAAATTAAGAAAATTAATGAATCTAACTTTTCGATTTCAAGTGCGGCAGTTTTTCTCTTTTCATATAGCTTATCATTAAGTGCACGAACACAATAAGTACTCAAGGGGGCATAGTCTTTTTCAGACATGTTTTTTATTTTGCTGTATGAAAAGGAAACTCGAAAATATGTATGAATAGATAACAAACTTGACAGTTTACATAGCAAAACTTCAGGAGGCCGAAAATCTAAACCTAAACATGCAGACTACAATCATCGAGTAAAGTTGTTTCAGCTAATGCATGATGCAACAATATGTTTTATTAAGGATATGTTTTTGAAGTTTCAGACTTAATTTAGCTATTATAATTTATAAAAATCATTATAAAACTGTTAAAATGTTCTTAAGTACTAATTTTATTTAACGCTGATAAATAAAAGTTTGCTACTTTTATTACAACATATACTATAACTTCTCCCTATTTATTTGTTTACTTTTTTTTCTGCTTATTTCTCGTTTTATTGAATTCACTGTTCATCTTTCATTAATAATAAAACTGTATTTTTTTTCTGATAACTTTAAAAATATGCACAATAAGGAAACTGTAACGACTTCTTTAACTTATTAAAATGGAAGGTAATGAAATGAACGTGTTCTCACAGGTAAATTCTGGAGAAGTAGTAAAAGGTGATCATTTAACGGAGAACATATCGCGGCAAAATAAAGGTGTATTTGGACATTTTGTTGAGGAATCTACTCTGAGAAATGTTTCATTAGATGAATTAGAAGAAGTTAGTGAGGTTGAATGTGTAACTGATGGTAACATTAGAAGAACACCTAGTTCTGTGAGCAGTGAACAACCTGAAACAGTTGCTGTTCTTGTAGAATGGCATAATAGCTACTTCAGATCATCAGAAGGCTTATTGAGAATTTGCCTATTGGTATGCTTGATTTTAAGAACTTATTTTCAATGAAAATTGATATAAAAATAGTTTAGCGACTTACAGTTGATAACTTTAATTTGCATTATGATCAATTATTAGAAATTCTAAATAAAGGAATATTTTCATATCGGTATCTACGTTTAAATAAATGCCAAGTTTGGCCCAAAAAATTTAAGGAAAAAAAATGCTAGAAGGCCTTAACTTGAAGAGTATGACTCATAGCATACCCTAGGCAAACCTTAACATATTTTTCTGAATTTTTGCAAGCTTAAAATCTTTTTGTTGCCTTGGTGATTGTAGTTGGCTTGAATTGATACTGATATGGAAATATCTAGAGCCCCTCTGTCAGGAAAATGGAAATACCTGAAATTCTTAGTAAATTTAAAAATACCGTTCCAAAACCAGGAATTATCAGGGTCACAGTCAACTTTGAAAAGTTTTGGAGTATTAGCAGTATAAAGTGAATATTTCCGTATTGATATCTGCAGCAAAAAAATTTGCAAAATTTTAATGACAACCAGCCTGTGACACACAAGGAATTAAAGAAAGAAAAAATTCTTCAGAGCAGGGAATCTAATTGAAGGGTACAACTTGTAGCTATCCCTAAACTAAAAATGTAATTTTAATTAATAATTTTTGATGCTTATAAAATCTTTTCGTGCATTGGCGAAGGTAGTTGGAGCTCACAGGAAACCATATTTAAATATGCCTAGTATAATGCTCACACACAACTTTATCAAGAATTTGTATCAATGTATTAATAATCAAACTATTTTATATAATCAATCTTATCCCATAAAACTTTATTCCAAGGTCCTATCATTTGTTTTTCTAGTCTTCAATGCTATTGTAATATACATAATAATGCTTACTTGCTTTGTTGATTTTCTACTTTCTACTGAACAAGCACTTTTTTAACTTCAAATTAGTTTTTTTTTAAAATTAAAAATGTTAGCCTTTTAAAAATATCTGTATTTGAAGCTATAAATAAAATGGTACTTAAGTATTTTCTGTCGACCATTTTTGTCAAATCTTTAAAGAACTTGAAAGTAACTCAAATTTAAATATTTCGTAATTTCTTCGTGCAATAAATTAGATTTGCATGTTGTCTATTTCTTTATGATCCACTATTATGCAAAAATAAATTTGAAAGATTCTGAAATGACTTAAGTGTGATGTTGGCGAAAATGGTCAACGAGATAATAAAACTAATATTGAATTTATTTGTTGTTTCTAATGCCATTTGCTATATACCAGCAAGTCTGCTTGGTTGAACCTTGCGAATTTAAGGCAAATGGTGCGTTTCTGTTTTTTTCAGTGGCGCCATCTATGACGAAGAATATGACTTCAGCCTCATACACACCATAGCCGTTTATAGGGCAGATTCATTCATACAGTCATTTATTAATCCGCATATCATAGTTTTGAGCTACACCAGAGAATGATCAATCTCCAATTCTCGAAGTTATTAATTAGTTATAAGAACATGGATTTTGTGACCTGACAGATTTAGCATGCCCCAGTCACCATTTACTACATGAGAAATTTATTTGATGAAGGTTTATTGTTTAATATTAGGATAAATTATGATATAAAAAAAACTATTTAAATCGAAAATTTGAACGATTTAAAAAAAATTAAATTGACTTTTAAATTCTTAATGTAAATCAAAACATTTATGTAATTTTTTAAATTATGATTAAAAATGTCTTTATTTTAATCCTGGAAATTTTCATGTTTGCTTGATTCTTGAGACTGTAAGTTTTTTTTGGAAAGTGGCCAATCTACATTTCCTTCTTAGATTTTAACCTTTGAAGTTTTAATATTTGTATGTAATTTAAAAATGTTATTATACTTAATAAAATATTTTGTGTTTCATATAGACATGCTGCTCTATAAGTTTAGGCTGCGTTACAAATGCTGGAGAGGTTTCTTCAGACGTTTTGGATATGCCATTCTCTTCATCTATCCGTGCACATATATTTGTTACAGTATTTGGAATTCTTTTGTCACTTTCCTTCTTTATTCTGGGGGTTACTTCCATTATTGAAAGCTTTCCAGTCTATTGGAATATTATTGTAAGTGATTATTTTGTTTTTATATTGTTTGCTCTATTTGCTAGCAGTGTTTTCATTATAGAAAAAAAAAATGGGTGAGAATTTCTCACCCTTTTTCAAAAACAGGGTGAGATTTCAAAAAGTTAAGTGAGATTTCTAAAAACTAAAAAAACACGAAAACTCTTGAAAGAAAATCATTTCTTTAATTATAATACATTTTTAACGTCTTCTATTTCCTAAAGCATTGAATATTTTTGGTGCATCATCATAGAAGATTTTGCCTTTACAAGGTATTTGTCCATCTTACATAAGTGCAAAAAAAAAATTTAACGTCTTACATGAAGAAACCTTACCTTCTGTAAGCACGTGGTTGCAGAGAAATGTGTTCTGAAAGGGGTTCCGTGGCTGTGTTCTGTTGTTCGAAAAGGTTTTGAACAATACTTGTAAATAGGGAAGCTAGATAATGGGGCAGATGTTGAAAATAATGAAAGGTCCAGGAAGAAAAGTGAAACGGATTTTATTTTAAATGGCGTAATTCGAAGCTTTTTCCAAAATGCGAGAAATTGGCAAATTTAGAAATTGATTTATAGGATGTGCGAATTTCTCTCGGTAATAATTTTTTAATGCGAGAAAGGAAAAAAATATGTGAGATTCTCGCGCTGTAGTGAAAACACTGGCTAGTTATTATTGTTTGTTCCTTATTATTGATTGATAAAGTATCCAGAAATGTATTTAAAAGATGTCAATGACTTTTTTAAAAAAGTTTGAAAAGAGATTTTCTTGTAATTGTACTTGTTCCTGTGAAATGCTATAGTTAAAATATATCTGCTTGGATGCTTCTTGTTTTTGTCCTTCTTTATTTATTTTTATTTTCTCATTTGCAAATTCTAGATTCTAACCTAAGCTAAGTGAACATTTTGGCACAGGTTTTGTAATTGGTATTTAACGAGATTTTCTCATGAAATGCTAATTACATGCCAAATTATGGCTACGCTTTCTCAATAGTAAAGGTGCCTGTCTAAAGTTTAGAAGAAAAAAAAGAAAAACTATTTCAATATATTTTTTTCAAAGCTGTATATTTTACCATTTAGACACGTGCTGTTAATGAATCAGACTAGTTCGACCTTTGTAAAAAGATTATGAAATTCCACCCTTTACAAAGAATATGTAATTAGTAGGAATTTAAAATTCAACCTTCATGAGTTATAAAATTCTAGTCTTATGTTTACTGAAATATGACTTATGACTATTTTAATAAAGTACTATTATTCTAAGTATTATATTCGAAATTATCCTTTCCACCAAGGAGGCTTGTGTTTGTGAGCATCTGCTTGGTCATTAATGTGTTAAGTATAGAAAAAAAAATGTTTTTATTTAATTTTTATTGTTTTTGTGTTGATTTGAATTTAGTATTTAAAAATTATCAAAGTAAATCAAGCTGAGCAAAGGTAAGATTTAAATACAAAGATAAAGGTCTAATATTTTAGTCTAGAAAAGCAGTGTATCTTAAGGATTAAATTCCAAACCATTCTTTCTACAAAGGAGGTTTGTAAGCCATGTGCTTGGTCATTATTGTGTTAGTTGTTTTTATCTAATTTATAATTGTTTTCGTGTCGATTTGAATAAAAAAAAAACTATTGAAGTAGACCAAGCTGGGTAAAGATCAGATATTTTTACTTCTAGTATGGTAAAGTTGTTTATGGGAAGTATACATCTGTGAAATTTCTATTATAACGAAATTAAACTTAAATTAAAGAGCATAGTTGAAGAAAATTTCAGACACTCTACAAATTGGCCACCTGATTTGCCTCTAAGGTAAAACATGTCCCATTTAAGTTTATTTACTTTTAAACTAACAGCACTTTCTCATGATTTGTTATTTAATGGTTAGGTTAAAAATCTTTTTTTTTTTTAAATTTTAATAATTTTTTTCCTCTATTTTTTAAGAATTAAAAAAAGAATAATTGATTTTTATTATATTTTTTATTTAAATGAAATGTATTGTTTAAAAAGTTTACAAGCTTTTAATTTAAATCAAAAATTTTTAAATTTTAATAACAATTTTTTTAAAAAATCTTGTAATTTAAGTTTTAAATTACAATGTTTTTTAAGATATTTGTAATTTAAAATTTAGTTTAAATTCTGTAATTCTTTCAAATTTATAATTTAAGGTTTAAATTTTTAATTTAAGATTAGTTTGAATTGTAAATTTTATAATTTAAAACTTAATTAAAGTTTTGTATTTTTTTTAAAATTGTAATTTAAATTAAAATTTTGTAATTTTTTTAAAAAATGATCCATATATTTTAATTAAAGAATAGAAAAATTAAATACTTAATTTTTGTTTTTAAAAATTTAAATTGAATAAATTATATTTAATAGCTATCAATTTTTTTAGAAAAGAAAATTAGAGTGAAAATTCAAATGTCTCAGCTGGAATTTGAACTCTGGACCTCTTTAGTATAAGGTATACAGCCTAACTGTTAACCCCACAAATGCACATGAGCTGGAAAGTTTTGTTAGTTTAAAAGTAAATGAGCCAGCTTATTTTATCCAAGGGGCAGATCAGATGGCTAATTTGTAGATTTCACCCAGGTTTTTTAATTTAATTTTGTTTTGATAGGAACTTTTTAGATGCATACTTCCTTTGTTAGTAAAATGAAATAATTTGACCAAAATAAAAATCTAATTTTCGTGCTGGGTAAAGCTGGTAAAGAAATCTGAAATTTATTTGCATTTATGTATCTTTAGTTATTTATTTACATTTATATATCTAATGGTTAATTAATTTAACAATCATTGGGAACTTTTTAAATCATGAAACGTAAAAATTTTATGAATGCTTTTAGATGAGGTTCAAAGGGTAAAACTGTCTTTTAATTTGTTTTTTAATTTTGTCATTAATTTCAGGGAAAAAAAGTATATTATAATCATACTCTTCCATTTACGAACATTTGCATTCATAATCAGTACTTAATTAATTAGGTTATTTATTTAATGCTTTTAGGACGCTGCTCTCCATGGAAGTTTATGTGCCCTTTTACTCTTTACCTCAGCAATGCTTCTTCATGCTGAACATTTTGCTCGCAATGCAGAAATATTAATTTCTGAATGGACCAAGTTACAGTTATCATTGGCTGCTGTAAGTTCACTGTTGTTTGGTGAAAAATTTAATTAGTGTTTTACTTTTTCTAAAACATAAATTCGATCTTCTTGCTTATTTTTTTTTGTTATTATATTTTGTTTTAATCATTGAATTTTTCAGGTATTTGGCTTCCTTGCAACCTTAATATGTGTTTTCATTACAATTACACGTTCCTGTGCAAGCAAAACACCCTCTATTCCAGAAGACATAATGTTGACCTCACTTAGGTCTAGTTAACCTGACATTTTTCGTAATTATGTTTTTTAGATATATACAAAACTGCTTTATTGAAGTTATTGTTTTGGATCATAGCTATAACTGTTCTTCTGCTCTACAATATTTATAATCTTGTGGTGCCATACTTTGTGATCAAATTGTGTATTATGTGTAAAAATGTATCAATGCTTATCTGTGTTTGAATCTCATGTGTTTCTTTTTATTGGAGATTATATACTCTTAAATATTTACTGAGCTGCTACTTTACTGGAGGAAAAACAAAAAGTGGTGGCAAAATATTTTGTGCTGTGAGGAATAACACATAAGTCGTCATTATAGTTAATTTATAACATACATATAAGGTAAACTTCCTGGTTATCTTTTTTTTTTTGTAATGATAAACATTATAGTTTGAAAGTAGATATGGAAGGACATTAACAACTACGGGATAAGTATTTTTAATGAAATTTACATACCACTCAACCATGCACAAGTGCTTAGCCACATTTTTCAGGGCTCCATCTTTTAATAGCCATGAAGGAATGCTATGTTATATGAATCAAAATCAGATTATATAAATAGAACCTGAGTTAATACTCTTCTCTTCGAACTTTAACTCTAGTGAAAGAATTTTCAGCCATGACAGATTTAACATGCACTTTTCTGCATACATTGGGTTGTTCAGAAAGTAATTTCGTTTTATCCCAATAGAGGACATTATTGTATTGTCTCACAGCCAAATTCACCTGTACAGAAAAGTTTTCAAATGTGGCTAAAATTAAACAAATTAAGTACATCTTATATAAATATCTGGCGCTTTAAATATCATGGGAAAATAAAACTTCTGGATTTGAGCTAAGAAATAACAAAACAAAATAAAAAAAATAGGTAGATAATTTGACATGCCCTTTCCCATTTTATTCATGTTAAAAAAATTATTCCTCATAGCAAAGATTCCCATTAGAATTATCTTTAAAATTGAGTAGTGCAAAAACTATTCCCAATCCAAAAAACGACTAAAATGACAATTGGAATACAAAAACAAACTTGAGCAATTCTTAAGATACTTAAAGGGTCAATATTTAAGTAAAGGTACTTGCATAGAATTTTTCTTCATAAGTTTTTTATTTAAATTTTTCACAAAAAATCTGTTGTTGACTTTTTTTGTTTTTTTTCACTTTAAAGCACCTTTTTGTCACTTGTGATTGAATTTTTTTAAACAATATTTTGTCGCAATGTGATACATTGTTAAGATATTAAATAATATTGCCTATATCATAGCTTATTTGTCTTACCCTTTTATTCTTCCTCCCTTTCCTCTTAAACAAAACCAAATTATCTTTCTACTATTTGTTCATCAATTAGATTTTCAGAACCAGAATCATCACAATTCTTACATCATCAACATTATTCTAATTCTTGAAGCCCTTATCTCCATGTATCTTTTGCACATTTAGCTATAATGTTTAAACAGAGATTTAATAAATGATCCGATCGTGCAGTAGGTTAGGGCATACTTTCACCACTTTAGGGCATACTTTCACCACTGGCAGATAGCGATGGATTGTGAGATTGAACCTGGTGGTAGACTGAACAACCAACATATATTGGGTTGTTCGGAAAGTGATTTCATTTATTCCTTGTGAAAATAAAAGACGATTTTTTTACAGTTAGTAAAGATTTTATTCAATTACATATTGTCCGTTCTAGTCCAATACCTTTTGCCGTCTTCGTGGCAGTAGCATGATTCCTAACTCATAAAATGTTTGATCTTTCCTGACAAAAAATTAATCCAAGTGATCTCATTTGAAGTAAAGGTATTACCACCTAAAACTTTTTGTAGAGGCTCGAACAAATATTATAGACAACCCAATTCTTATCTACCGGGTTGATGCCCTTCTAAAATGGATAATTTTCTTTACGCTTGAAAAGAAAATCATAGACGTCTAATGTGACAGCACAAAATTTTTTTATAAAAACATGAGGAATGCACATATTGAGCTTTGATAATAAACCTAATGATCATAAATAGTCGAATTCAACAAATTTAATCTCTCAGCGTATAACAAGTTGTTATTCACCAGTTTGCATCAATGAATGTATTTATGGTGTCCACATCAACCTAATTTGGGGAAGTGCATTTTCACGCATATTAATCGAAATTTTGCCAAATCAAAAGTTTTTAAACCAGTTTTGGCACTCGCATTAATACACCTTTTTCAAACACATCAGATAAATTTCTTTTTGTTTGCACAGCATTTTTACCTCTTTGATTGTAAAAAAGTGAAATATGCCAAAAATGCTACGTTTCACTTTCTTTACTTGAAAGGGCATCAGCCAAAAGCTACTGATATTATCAATCGAACTTTTTCACAAATTAGCCTTCTTATATCAGCTTTTAAAAATTATAACGATTCATCTGTTTAAGGTGTTTGTATGTAGTGATGGACAAATATTATAAGTCCAGGAACAGGCATTTGACCCCAAGGCTATGATAGCTGGTGTCTCATTCATAGGTTACTTACAAAGAGCAAAGTCATCTATTTCCAAAGTCATTCATACTCCAAAAGTTTCTCACCATATGTACACATACAGGAAATCACAATTTTTTCTTCTTCATTTTTTAAATTATTTCTGATCAACCTGTTCCTATTTTAATTTCTTATTTGAAAATGTTCTGTTTACTTACGTTATTATTTTTTTACAGGAAGTATTGTGGAGAATTAAAGAAATTTACTGTGTAAAATAAAATTTTCAAGGCAGTGGATTACACATTATGCTACTTTTTTATCTCTTCATTTCCCCTATTTAAAAATAGTCTAAAATGTAAGTGCACTAAAAATGTCTTGATTTTCTTTAAAACTGTTGTTCTTGTTTTTATTTTGAACGCTATGAGACCTGTACATTTAGAAATTTTAAACTAACTTAAAGACTAAACTTCAGAAGAGATTTTCTCTGTGACTTAATTATATACACCACCTTTATTTTATTCCAGATAAGTAGTAGCCTTGAATTTTACATAGCTGCTATTAACTGTAACCTGCAATGTTCATTATGTGTGCATTTATATGACAGCTTTTTCATAAATATCAGAGCATAGCTCACACTTCCTTTCATACATATAACCTTTTGCTGTTTTTATAGAGATCTTCAAAAGTTTTAATGATACAAATAATATTAATTGATTGTTATATTCGTAATTATGATAAAACTTCTCGAATGATAGATATATTTTCTAACAATTATACTATTTGAAATTGAATGTATTTAAATGTTAAAAAAGACATTGTTTTTAAGGTCTGGTATCAAGGAATGCTAAATATCTACCTACAAATGATTTTTAGATATGATGCTTTCATTTGAAATTAAGTATTTTATTTACTTTATAATGGTCATGCAATTATGCTACTAATAGTAGTTTTTGAATCATAATTATACTTCACTTTGATAAAAAGTATCAATATAACTTTTTTGTAGTGACTATTTTCAATTAAGCCATTTTGCATTTTTTTTGAAAAAAAGTATTATTTTTATTTTGTGTTCTGATTTTATTTCATAAGTTTGTGTTAGTCTTGTTTATCTACCTTTTTACTTCAGTTTTCATTTTTCAAACTCATATATATTTTACATTAGATTATTAATTACGAGGAAAAAAAATATGTGAAAGATGATTTATTTATTGCACTTTCTCGAAGTAAAAATGTTTGCAATGTTCAACTTTACACACAATAAACTTTCTGATACCTTATTTATCTTTTTTTTTTCAAATGATGAATCTAAAATGACTTAAAAAAATTATTTGCTCTGGAAATAAAATTTTTTTTTTAGGTTCTTTAATATATATATATATATTTATAATCTATTGAAGAACATTGCAAGGTTAAGATTACATAATTCTCCTTACTTTTAAATGAGTTACAAGTTTTAAACAATAGATATTTTATTTACATACATTTTATGCATTACAAAATAAACAATTTGTGACCTTTTAGTTTATAAATAAGACTGGCTACTTATGCATTTAATACATTGTGTTGGGCTGTATTTATGTAGTGTATGTGCTCTATGGTTTTTGTTTGTTAAATTATTTAAAAACTTATAGGTTATTGTTAAGGTGATACTGATCTTAGATTTTTAAATCGTCAGTAATCATTATATTTTTTAAAAAAATTCTATCTCCTAGATATTTATAATTTTTTTCAAAAATTTATTTTACTGGCATTTTGTTTCAGAATTGATAAAATATTTTGTTGAAAACGGGATTGAATCTTTCGGTTATTGTTTATTATTTTAAAACTTTCTTTTGTGGGGAGATTTCCTAAAACTTTTTCTAATTGGATATTTCAATAATTATTGCACAATAATCATTGTTCTCTCATTTTTTTATTTATTGAAGTGTACCGAAATCAAAATATTGAAAAAAATGCACATGAGAAACAAAAAAAAAAAAAAAAAAATCGGTCTTCTGTTTAATTTTTTTTTTCAAAAAATTTACTGCATTTTTCTATTGAATTATTTAAGGATATTTGTTTAGTAATCGTTTTATTTATTTTAACTTAGATTATTTCTTTTCATAGTATCTTTTTTTCCTCATTGTGAGTTGATTATTGCTTATGATTAAAAACTATTTTTTTATCCATATTTTTAATAATTCTCTATCGTGATAACTCAATTATTTTATAACGTAATGTGCCAAATATTTTATTGCTTGCATGCACTTATTTTTTGTTTTTCTTATTGTACATTTAATTTACTTAAAAGAAATATAATTATGTTTTTTTTTTTTTTTTTAAATCCTCAACTTAATTTTCAAATTGCAAACTCATTTTCTGGTTATTCAGAAGAAAGTGGTGCTTGTAGAAACAGCTATTACTTCAGTTTAAATGTTGAGGGATATTTAAGATAATACATTTACGTTAACTTTGATCAATGTAAATGTACAATTGGTTTATTTATTATGTGGTTTATAAATTTTCTTTCATTAATTATTTAAAAAAATAAAAAAACCTTTTTGAGACAATATCAGCCATGTTTCCATTCCTAATTTGGTCTATATATTATTGTGTTTAGTGTATATTGCAGTTCAATTAAAATTTTATATTTTAGAATTGATTTTAGCCCCCATAACAGTATTAGTAATCTGGGCTAGAAATTAAACATTTGGTAATCAGTATTATATTTTGATGAATAATATTTCTATTATAATCATAAATTTTTATTCAATGTTCCATATTGTTGTTGAATGTATCCTTAGTTTCATTTGTAATTTGAAGTACTGTTTTTGTTTTCTATTTCCTCATTAATTCTATTGTCTTCTTTTATTTATAAGTTTTTCTTAAACTTTTAATTTTTTCAATGTTTCTTTAGTTTGAATTAAGCATTACTTTCTCATTAACTAAATGAAATAAAATGTTTTTGTTGCTGAAATTTTAGAAAATTTCTTTAAATCCCTACTCTACTATTATAAAGAATTCAAAGTAATTTGTTCATATTAATTTTGTCAGTGTTTTCCTTACACAAATATTAGATAATGTTTTACATAAATGAGTTAATATATGTTAATAAATTAAAATGCTAATTGTAATTGTTTTTCTCAAAAAATGATGAATATGGAATAAATGATAATTTCAAAGCATTAAAAAATAATTTCAAATTTTACTAACTTGATATACCTGCATGCAAGCCAAAAAAAAAAGAGGAGCTTTTATAAATTTTTAGTGAAGAAAATTAATTAAATTATTTTTTTTTACAATGTATGTTTCAATATGTTTTATAAATGCCATAATATATAATTTTGACTTTTTTGTAGATTAGAATAAAATCTATGTCTGAATTGTCACTTAATGTTCTTGTTTATTGTAATTTGTTTAAATAGTATATCAAAAATACCGGTTTTCTGATTTGAATTATATATTTTATTTTCCCTTCCTTCAAGTAGTTTTTTTCCAAGGACAATAATTAAAAAAAAACACATGTTTATACTACTAAATGTACAAAACTATTATTGTGAAGCTGTTTTCTTAATTAGGTCAGATATTGTTACGACTTCAATCAAAAATAAATTTTTGAGATAAGTGCATATAAACTTTTTAACTAGATTTTTTTTTATGTCATTACAATTTTGTAATTATTGATCGAAGCAATTTTGACACTCTTTACTTAAAAGAACTTTATTATTTTTTTTTTAACTTTCTTAGTCATAAATTTCGATTATAAATCATTATTTTAAATATAAAGTAAAAACTTGAAATTAGCTAGTGTCTTGTATAATTTGACAGACTGGTGAATGATAATGCAGAAGATTTTAATTTGATTTGAGAAGCTTGTGTTCTACTATTTATGAGATTATTTATGGTTTATTTGTTGATGTTAAAAACTAAAAATTTATAATGTATTATTAATTAATGAACTTATTTTTAATTGTATTTTATTAAAGTCTTAGTAAAAAGTCAAACTTCAAGATACTGAGTTTAAAGATCCTAAATATGTTAAAATATAAATCACAATTTTTAATTATTACCAACATTTCAGCGTACAGGTATTATTTTATAACAAGTTTTTTTTAAAACTTATTATTATATTCAGGTTAGTTAACCTTATTGTTATGTTGTATCCAAGTTAAAGACTTCATTTGACTTTTTTATTTATTTTATTAGGAAATTGTACATTGTTTTTTAAAAAAACTTAAATTCTCCATGAATTTTGTGTGTCATATTGGCAATTTTTTGAGATTTATTTACAATTTAATGTATTGAATGTTTATTTTGTTCTAAATCTGAATTAGAATTGTTCATCATGTTTATTTTAGCATTTTTTATAGTACTCTGTGGTACAAAATAAGGAGTGTTTCATTGATATGATGAAAGTTGTTTATTGTAGAGTTTTAGTTTTGGTTGCTTTTAGCTTTAGAATTATTTATTTTAACTGTTTTATGTTTTTTAAAAGCAATTTTTTTTACAATTATATGTTTTGAATTCATTTGTTTTATGTCCTCTTAAATGTTTATTTTTATCTGATATTTTTAGCTTGTGTTATACTTTATTTTTTTCTCAGTTTCATTGCACTGATTATAAAATGTACCTGTTTAGTTTATATAACTTTTAAGATTTTTTGAATGTTTACATCTTTGTGTTTACTTGTGCTGTGTTTAAAATTGTAATTAAATATATTACCAGAAGGTATTTTAAACTGATAATTTCACATTTTAAACTTTTAATACCTATATAGACGAATTTAAAGGAAAATTGTTATTTTTTATTAAACAGTTTAAAAAAATTTATACATCTTTTTTGTAATATTTGACATTTTAAAATCTGCTAGTTTCAGATTTTTTTGATTAAATATCAAACTATTTTTTGAATCTTTGTTTGATAAAAGATATTTCTCTATAAGCACCTTATTGCATAATTTGAATTACTTTCTTTTATTATACTAATTTCTAAATGAACTTTTCTTTTGCTATGACAAATTTTTGAAATAAATTGTTATTTATTCATATATCTACTTATAATTACTTGTTTAAATGATTAATACATGCTGAAATTATGTGGCAAACTTGCATATTTTTTGTTGTTCATTTATTTCAGAAAAATATTGGGTATTATTAGTTTTTATAATTTTTGTTTATAACTTGTTATTAATAATTAAACTAACTAACTTGTTATTTATAATTAAAATATCTGTTTCATGTATACATTTTCAAATTATACTGAGGCAGAATTTACGCTTATTTATAGTTGTGATATAGTTTTCTGTGTATTTTATGACTAGTTTTTATATTTAATCAGAAACAATTTGTACTTGAAATAATACTTGAACAAAAATCGTTAAAAAGCTGCTGGAACTTTTGTTCCAAAGTTTTTTGTGTTGCTCATTATTTCACTTATTAAAATAAGGGAGTACAAGAGAGTCTAAAATTATTGTACTATTACA
The DNA here is from genome assembly GCF_982258835.1 of Parasteatoda tepidariorum. Lineage (NCBI taxonomy): Eukaryota > Metazoa > Arthropoda > Arachnida > Araneae > Theridiidae > Parasteatoda > Parasteatoda tepidariorum. The sequence continues at coordinate 82,204,424 of NC_141757.1, forward strand.
ATAAATGAATTTTTCTTTCAGTACTGTTTCTAAAAATTTTGAATACTATCTAAAAGTATTTTTAAATGTGTTATATGTAATTTACTTTTGCAATAAAATAAATTATATTAAAGCCATAACTTAAAGTATTTCCTTCCTTTTATTTTATTTATTTATTTGCATATTTTCTTTGAATATCCATTCATGTTGAATTAGCGCATTAGAATGCTAGGCATACTCTTAATTTTATTTTTTCTGATATATGTCTGCTGCCATGTCATTTAGACCAGAAATTGATTGTGAAAATTTTCTCTATTGTTACATAATGAAAAAAGTAATTACTTTATTGTCTAACAGCCAAACAAAAAAGACAAGGTGTTTGTTTTACAGATAATATTGCTGCTGTAATTTTTTTCAGAAATATAATAGAAATAAATGTATAATTTAAAGTAATAAAACATAATGAAACCCTTTATAGTTAAATATTATTGAATTATAAATTCATCACTGATATTTGGTTATTTCAAAATGTTTTTATGGTCCATTCTCCAAAAACTGTGGCATTCGGGTCTCTTGCTTTTTTTGCAATTTACTTTTCTTAAAAAGGTTTTTATTTTAAAAAAAAAAAAGCTTTTAAAGCCGTTCATTTCTAGGTCAAATATATATTTAACAAGCATTTAATTTTAATGTGTGAAATGGCATTTCTGTCTCGTCTTTAACGATATAATCAGATATTCAAAGTAAATTTTCAATATAAATTCAAAACAACAATCAATGCATGTTGTGCATATTTTATTTGCTATATATTAAGATTATTTGAAATGCATTATAAGTCCTTCATTAGTCTTTTCATAATTCCAATTTTCTTTATAAAAACTGTCTCTTAGTTCGCTTGTTACTACTGTCACTCACTGCAAATATCAATTGACTATTTAAGACATTATTTAGATTGTTTAAAATAAATAGGAATCAATCATTTATATGATCTCCTAATTCTTCATATACACATGAAAAATATTGAATTTTCAGACTATAAGTTAATTATTTTTGCATTAAAATAAACTAGAACATAAAATTATTTTTATTAATCCTACTGCCCTTCCCTCCTATAATGTATTTATTTTTATGATTATTATTTTTGTTTTATCATTCATAATCCTTCTAAGAACTATATAAAAAACATTTTATGGTATCATTAATTCAATCCAGGCTTAGGCAAAATATTTTTTATAATTTTTTCACTTCTGGCTCTGTCATTATTGTCTCCTCAAAAACTTTCATGGTGTGGACAAAAGTGACTATTACAGAAACATTCACATAAATTGATAATTTGTAATGATTATTTTTTTTTGTATAAAGTATTTTCTAAATAATATATTTAGAAAGCAATTTAAAGTGAAACTATTGAATAGTTTATTTTTTGTTATATCAGGATTATATTCTATACTTATATATTCTGAGTTGTATCTGTATCTTTCCAGGAAAATTGCTACTATGCTATTTTATACACAATTATAAAAATCGTTTATCTAAAGATAATTTTATGAAAAAATATATTTTAGTAAATATTTATTATTTTTTATTATTTTATTTAATAATAGTTGAACAAATTTTGAATCATAGGGTATAAAAATTTTTACATCATTTTATAGTATTTAATTTTACATGGTAAAATTTAAAATTGGTTGAATAGTCCTTGAGAAATTGAATTTTAGAAAAATCGTGTATTTAAAACTTGATTTCTCAGAAACTTTTCAACCGATTTTGCACAAACTTTGTATTTTCCAATGTAAAATTAGAAACTTTAAAATGATGTAAAAAATTTTATACCTTAGAATTCAAAATTCTTTCGACTATTATTAAATAAAATAAATATTTACTAACATTTATCTTATGCATAATTGTGCGCCCGAAGTTCTCAATTTGTTTAAATAGTTCTCAAGGTATGGCGAAATACGCAACAATTAAAACTCTTTTGACCAAGCTCTCAAGACCATATTTCCCCGTTTGCGGCTACTCCCTATATTTTGTTTTGGGGGTCAGAAATCCGAATCCGTCGAAAAATAAGGTATGTTTATTAAAAAAAAAAAAAAATTGTGCCTGATTTCGTAACTTAAAATATCATCTGCACTAATTAATTAGAATATTTGAGGCCACCCCATTAAACCATTAAGATGGAGCCCTAGAACATAAAGATCCGATCGTTAGATCAAACGTTTCAGGATGGTCCGTTTTTTTTGGCACACTGTACATAGATTAATTTTATTTATAATTGGTTTAAAAAAAACTTCCCAAGTCATGTTTAGCCTTTCTTGAATCTCACGCTTTTTAAAGAATCGCCCTTTTGTATTCTTTTTTGATTCTTTTCCTATTCTGACGCGTATTGATAAAACTGAAACATGAACTTGAACAGCATTAGCTACTTCAAGTCACCATTTCCTTGCATTGTATTCGCTGTTAACTTACAATACTAATAGTTGTCATTTTTACTTATTTTACGTTACACTTTCTAGATTTCTTTCTTATCGCTATCTCGGCAGTGCATTAACGTAAATTTAAATAAAATCTGCGTCATCACCATTTATTTTAACGATTTTGATAACCATGTATATGGTTTTAATAGTGGTCGTTTTTAAATTCACTGCTTTACTTCTGCTGACATTCAATTTTACCTCAATCGCGATTGGGTCTGAACTTCCAGTTAAATGGCATTGGGAGCACAAGGATTCATCTCAGCAATCAGCAAGCACTAAAATTAGCATTTTCACTTTACCCCCTATTTCACTTCTTATTCCCATGATGCTATTAAACTAAAACGGAGCTTATTTTTTTTTAACCGTTTCGGAATGCGATAGAAACAAAAATGTGTGAATGTTTACAATATTTTTCTATTGTTGACTAATATAAATGACAGTTATTTATAATATGAAAATAATGACTAATTGAAGCAAATAATGACAAATTGAAACTGAGCTCTTTCAAAAGATTTCAGTTAATTTACAATGCCAATCAATTGGGTATACTATAGCCTACGTCACAGGTTGTGTTATTCCTACTAAATTTAACCCATGAACGGCATTTTCTGCGAGCCTAACTTCAAGCCACAAATAAACAAACGAAGTGTTTGATCGTTTAAATAGCTGCTCGCCAGATTTTATTGCATTATAAAGAAAAGTAATTGATATTCGATTTTTGATTAATAATTGATTTATGTGGATAGTGGCATAGAATTTAGCATTGCGTCATGGTAAATGTTATTCCTACTAAGTGGAAGTAGTTTTTTTTTTTATATTATACCCAATTAAATTACTGACTGAAAACGATTCTAGGCAAACTTGTTCATCATTCATTTTTCTTAAATGATAAAATAGCAACGACATTTTTTCCCCATATAAATCACAACTTTTATTTTGTGGTTGAGTTTATTCAAATTTGATATTGATAGTGAAGCATTCTTTTTCGGTGTTATTTTTAAGCAATAATAGGCTAATTGACTTTTTTTTAGAAGATTAAAACGAAATATGTTGCTTTTGGCAAACATTGCATTTTTTTTAAAAAATCAAGCAATAGATCATTTGATCAAAAGGAGAATAACCAAAGACTTGATTCGAATGGCCAATATGATTGATTGTCTACATCAAGATGATGTCGAACTTTATATTGATAAGTAGGTAATTTCAATTAAATTGTTTTACTCTTTATTTTAATTTTTTCGCGATGCACACGAGACTAAAATTCATTTACTTTTGTTGCTGTTATAAAAATAAATAAATATAGAATGAATAAATATAGAAAAAATTTACAGTTTCCGAAATTGCTTATAAATATAGAATACACACTGTAAGATTCTATCGAAAATCTTAATTATCAGGTGATACTATACAGCTTTATTAATTTTAAGTGACTGAAACCGGTTTGCACTTGCTTACGTTAGTTTATCAATTGGTTAAATTAGACGATATGTAATATGAATTTAGCGATAAGATAAATTTGACAATATATTATATAAATATAGAATATTTATTATATCAAACATTATATTGTTATATTATAATAATTAGATCAAATTATTAGACGCACTGTAATTAAATGATTTACACGAGTTTATATGCAATACTTTTATATTTAAGCATACATGTAATAGGTTTTTATTCAGGAGATTTTTTATATACTTATATGCTTCCTATTTGTAGTTATTTTTAACGTATTGCATTACAATGTTAACCAATTGATACAGGAGCGTAAACAAATGCAAACCGGTTTCATCCGAGTAAAGACAATACAGCTGTATAGCACCTGATAATTATAATTTTTCATAGAATCTTATAGTGGGTTTAATAATATGGCCAGGGACTGTATAAGTTTGCATCTCGCATGTTAACTTAAGTAAGGGACATCATTTAGACAATGGTAATTAAGCTATTCTGGTGAGGTATAAAATTTTACGGTAGTTTGTAGGTATTTTGTCAATTAAGCAGAAAGCCATATAACCCTTTAAGCATCACTACTAATTGACAACCAAAAAGTTTATTATTTAAAAAAATGTCAAAAAACAAATTTTTTTTTTTAAACAATAATCTTTTTCTTGTACAATCATCTCTCATGCACTCAGAGCGTAAATAATTGTATTCATAGCTTGTACAGGGCTGATTGTGCTCCGGAAAAAAATCCGGATTTCCGGATTTTTCGCTAACCGTGATCCGGAAGTTTCCGGAGATCGAAGGTTCAGACGTTTCAAAAAATTCCTTGATCACAAAAGTTTCCAGAAATCAAATTTTCAAAGGTGGAACTTAAAAACACAGTTTATTTTATTTGTTTGTAAGGGAGAGCCAGAAAGATACTTTATAAGCTTATATTCAAGATTAATAGTCATTTTGTATCAGTAAATAGTTATTATAATCATAAACTCAAAAAAGAAAGACATATTTGTAAATTTCAATTACTTCTCCAGGTCATCTTAGGTATGTGTAAAATTTTAAATATAATTTAAGTAAACTGAGAAATATTGAGAAAGAGGAAAAAACCTTGTTTAAATTTTTTTCGCTTTAAACTTTTTTTTTTTTTACTCAAGAAATTTTCCGGAATTTTAACTTGGGCTCACAATCACCCCTGACTTGTATGACTAATAATCTTTCTCTTTAATTTATATTTATTCGTGACCGTAATAATAGTTATATTTCGAAATATTATCATGCTATCATAAAAGATTAATTTAATTATTTTATTAATATAAAATTTTAGAATATCTGATAACTTAAATGGAAGCTGCTTAAGGTAAACACTTGTTTGAATCGTTTTGGCAAATTTCTGTCATTGAATCTGATTGAAGAATTAAACTAAAAACTAAATATTTTGGTCATCGAATGGGTTTATTATAGGTTAATAATGTGACTTCAATTCATTGCTAAATATTGTCTAATTAGAAGTTAGGATTTTCAGATATTTACTCTTTCTACGCCAAAGTACGTAACAATGAGGTCAAAACAACGAAAATACATCGTTATATCTTTAAGATGTCCCGCAGTGGACTGATCGTAAAGATACGGCTCCCAGCAGATCACCAAAGTCAAGCATCACTGGCTACGGTCAGTGTGCGGGTGGGTGACCACTTGGATCAGTCTGCGTAGGGACCGAGGGTGTGCGGTATTGCTCCTCGTTAAACTGTGCTACCGTAAAGTGCTCGACTTCGCGCGCAGGTCGTCGGGCTACCGAAGCGGGGGTGCCATCCCCTCTTCAGAGAATCAAAATTGTGATGGCATGTCTTCGGATCATCCTCAGGGATGTTTCCCAGACCGTCGCCAATAGCCCATTGTGCAGCTCTTGTGCGACGTAAATGAACTTCAACAACAACAATATCTTTAAGATAGTCAAGTTCATGTTTTTCATAAAAACAGAAAAATCAAGACTCATATAATTTAGTTATAATTTATATGGTTACTAAAACAATGAGAAAAGCAGATCTTCAAATTATACATTTATCTTACAAAGCTCTTTTAATTAAAAAAAATCAACTTGTATAATGTTCTTAATTTTCGTATCTTTTTTATAGATCATTATTTGATTTCCGATATCGATTTTCGTTACTGTGCTATAACCATGACTTAACCATACGAAACCAAGTCATTTTACCGTCATACCATCACCAGCACCTATCAAACGTTCAACAGCTTCAGCATTGCATGTAGTATTTGAAGAATTGTTTGAATTCTCCCGTAACGCTTTGTACTTTTTGTATTTTGATCTTATATAATAAGCCATCAGACATATTCCAGCGAATACGAGAAGAAACTCCAACATCTCGATTTTATTCCTGATAATAAATTTACCAGACCGAAGTCGTTTTAATAAATTAATTTAGGACAATTATAAGGATCTTAACATAAATAGTTTACAATTAATAAATTTCATATTTATATCTCGTGCCAGTATCATTTAGAAAACTTCCCATTTTAGCTTGTCGTTTATTTATTAACTGTATTAGATACCTATATGCTGATGACAGTCTTCAAGAATTTAACGCTTATTTTCAAGATTAACGATATTGATATATTTTAATTAAAATTGATTGATAAAACGATAATTTGATTTAGCAAATTGATTGACAAATTTTAATTAAAATATTAGTTAAAATATTAATAAAATTAAATTTAAAAAATATTAATTTTACTCCTGCTCAACTTGTGGTGGACCTACGAGTTTTAATCCGGTATTATATTATAAAGAAGTAAATTTGAATCTGAGTTAAAAAATAATAAACTGAAAATTCAATTATTAAATTTTGATAAAAATGAATTGAAGTTTTGATTTGATTTCAAATAAAATTGTAATTTTGAACTTGCTCAATTTGAGACACCAAATTTCCCCCCCCGTGTTTCGAAACTTCAACTGGACTAGTATTAAAAAGCTCAATAACTTAACAGCTCCACACATGTAACTTAACAGCTCAGTGCTTTAAACAACTAAATGACGACTCAGTTGTTAAAGCCACTGAACTATTCATTATTAAGGACTGGGAGGGGGTTCGTTCATTAGCGGTGGCATGAAGCCCACTAAGTTTATAACTGGATGGATGGGTACCAGATTGTCTAGGTAATAAAGACGGCAAGTGCGCAATGCCGATCTCATTGTCGCAATCACCCCATTAGACTCGGAGCTTTAACCTCCATAACCCTCGGCGCACAGTGGACTGTGGCAGGAATACTTTAATTTTAGGTTTTAAACTAATAATTTTAATTTCTGAGCATAACTGTGAACAGGATTTAAAATATTGATATAGTTCAAATGCATTAAGCTTTCTTCTACTAAAATTTTCGTCGAATCTTGGAGCGCAATACTTAATGATCGCAATTACTTGAACTAGATATTTATTAATGATAAAAATGATGACAATGATATCAATAAAGAATTTATTAATGACTGATTAATGATTAATTTATAATACTCATTTAAAAATTGTACAAAAATTTCGGAAAAAAAATTCTTACTATTATTGTGCAAAAATCGAGATTGTATATTTTTTTTACTGATCAGTATTTGGGCTGGGCGCTTGTGTTAGAAAATAAAAATAAAATGTATTTAAAATCAATAGTTGATTGAGTTTCTACGCGAAGCAATTATAGTATTTATTCTCCACTACTTCGCTTCTTGTGTGTAGTACTTACTGCTACTCAGTTTGAAAAATACATGTAGGTTCCGTTGCCGATTTTGAAAGCTTGCTGCACCCCTTAAATCGGTGATCCAACTCGTCGGTGAGGTTCTCGATTGGGTTCAGGTCTGGGCTCTGGACAGGGCAGTTCATTTGGTTTATCCTATTATCATCATACCGAGATCATGCAGCTAGCGTTACTATCCCGGATGTAACACGGGTTCAGCGTGCGAAACTGCTGCCAGATAGGAAACACACTGTTATCTAAAATGGTGCAGTAGGTGTGTACATACCATAAATTGAGCATATCATAAATTTGGAATAAATATCCCAGTTCATAACAGGAGAAACAGTCACATACTATAATTCCACCTTTGCCGATATCCGTAAGTGCCTAAATAATTATTGGTAGATAGGAAAAAATTCTTACTGTTATTGTGCAAAAATCGAGATTGTTTACTATTTCTACCAATGAGTATTTGGTATATAAATACGAATCATTCAAGCCGTTGATAAGTTCCGAGTTAGGTGGGAGTCCTAAATTTAAATATTTAGTTTTTACGTAAATTCAAAATTAGGTTGAATGCACTCAATCCAATTTTTTCAATTAAATATGCATTTTTTCCTAATCTTTTTGTTTCCCCTGTAAAATTAGAAAAAAAAATTGATAGCCTTAAAATCAAATGCCTAAAATCCGGCTAAATTTGATTTGTACACTTTTTTTAACATATCGAAAATTATTTTCATAATTGTTTAAAAAATAAAAGGAATTTGAAAGAATATTTTTAAGAAGCTTTAAAATGAGTAAATCTCGCTTTCAAGAGCATACTTTTTATTTTATTATTTAACAAGACATTGTACAACTTTTGGTAACTTTCATTAAACATTTTCAAGGTTAAACAAAAATTTAAATAATGCTTTCAGTATTGCAATAAGAAAAACTTTGGGAAGGAATGGACCCAAAACCATTGGTTTCAAACAGTTGTTGATATAATACAAGTCAAGGCTAGTTTGAGAGTGCTTTCCAAACGAAAAGCACACCAAGAGGTACTTATGCAGGAATAATAATAACGAATTTTACTTGATAGATACAGTCATTTGAAACCAAGTTTCAACAAAAAATTGCTGAACCGTGAATCGAGGCAACTTCACCAGATTTTTCAAAGGGGATTTTTGTCGCTCAGACGAATTTCTGATCGGAACAATATGGGAGACAGTTGAAAAGCTGAATGGATGGAGGTTAAAGGACATTTTAGAAAAATTTGTGCACATTAGCTTTAAAGTTTATATGTTAATAATGATCCTTGCTTTCATTTCTAGCGTAAGCTTCCATTTAAGCTTTTTTTTATTTCTGTTGCGTTTTCACTCTTGGCGTCTTAATTTGTTAGCAAAAGACAAGTTCTCTAAGATTTCTCAAAAACTGGTTGTTTCCAAGTCCTATTCATTATCCATTTCGACTCAAAAAAACTCAGATCATCTAAGTTTAAAGATTTGACAAAATAAATGATCCAAAATGACGAAACCAACCTATATTTTTTCTAAAAAAAATTTCACTTAGAGCCTACATCCACTGAGTTCTTCAAGTGCATTCGTAAATCATTCTCTGTATTGCTCAATTCAGAAACTTGATCAGGGTATCAAAAGTTATTTTTAAATTATTACTCCAGATGGCAAAGTTGTCTCGGTTTACAATATAAATATATATAAGAGGGTTACATAAATGACCACAAGCATTCAAATGATACATTATAAGCCATTCAATATAGCAAATATTTATTAACAATATAATTTAATGTTACGATTAAGATTTAATGGACTTTGATTAAGGGCGGATTACGGATGCTGGAATGGTAGGCATTTTAAAGTTTTCGAATGATGGCAGTACTGGAACTCTCCTAAATTGGTTAAGATAGCTAGCATTGAATGTTACGCTAGAATGCGCTAAATTCTTTGTTACAAGTTGTACATACTATATGTGACTACATCTTTTTTTTATTATGCCTATATGGACATAAAAATATTTCATTTCCTTGAAAATAGCATGAACAATACAGGCATTTTTCAGTTGGATAGCAATATATCCTAATAATAACGACTTAATTAATCCTGTTAAGATTTAAGGAAACATGTATGCTTAGATATGACATAGAGTTGAGGATATTTCATTCCAATGAAATGACATGAACAATCCAAGCAAATTTTAGCTGGAATAGCAGCATAATCCAATAATAATTGAAATAATCAATTTCCCCAATATTTAGGGTTAATTTAGTTGAGTCTTCAATTTAGTTAGGGTCTAACTGAATATTATTTTAAATTTAATAATAATAATTGTAATTTGCTAGCAATATTTCAATACTTTTATATTAAAACAACTCTCGAAGCTTAAGAGACCTCTTCTATCGCTCAGCACAATTGTCTAAGAGGTGAAGACAGACGGGGAAAGTAAATTACGGTTGTAATTCTAAATACATGATTTTCAATATAATTTTCACAAATTAATTGATAATTTTCTTTTCTTTACTCGGTAATATCCTTCGAAACATGCAAAATACAATGTATTTACCCAATTAGAATCAGTGAAGTATAGTGCCATGTTAATAAAGAATTTCAATCATTTTTTTGGGGGCAAATTTATATCAATACAATTTTGCTATCGGTAATACTAGAAATGTAATTTAGAATGATGTTTTTTTTTAATTTCAAGGCTCTTGAAATTGTGTCTTTGTTTTTGCATAATCTTTCAATTGGTTTCTATCAGCTTAAAGGAAAAAAAACGCATGTTTTTAAAAATCTACAAAAAGTCAAATGTAATAACCTATTTAAAATCCTAAATAAGTATAACTTTACTGTTTTATTGATTCATTCATTTATTTATTTTTTGTACAAGTTTTTAAGGGCTATATTTTCCTACTATAGAAACCTTCATTTTCCAAGATTCTGCGCAGTGGAATGATATTCTATCATCGAAAATTAGTTTAGAACACAAAACTTGGACAAAATGAAAATCAAGCATTTAACCTAAAATACAAGATGGTGGAGGAAGAAGGCTCTTAAATTTTTTATGTAAGTTATTTAATTGCTATTTTTTTAAAAAATAAAATGTAATAAATTGTACAAATGCTCTGTAGCAACAAAAAGAACACAATTGTTTGTATAAAAGAGAGCTTTGAAAACAGTGTGTCTCTATTTTTAAAATTTGTTTTCCGATTAAAAAATCGTGAGAATAATTTTTCAGCATCTCATAGCTATGAGCAGGCAAACGTTACACCAACATGTTGAGACAATTTGCAATGAAACTTAATTTCTTTTACAAATTATTTAATCCCCATTCGTTTAAATCTGCAATATATAATTATAAAGAATACAAAATGTTAGGCATTGATATTTTGAATATTGAAATATTTCAGAAATTTAATAAAAATCGAATACAATTAACATGAACCTCAACACAGTCACAAAATATTGTATTATTTATTTTGTTAATTTTCCGATATCAATGATTCCTCCCTCTTTTTCTTTTCTTTTTAAAATGCATCAAGTCGATTAGAAGTCTATTCATTTTCATATGTGGAGTATTCGCGCGATCAGCAAGTACAGTGAAATTTCGATTATTCGTTGTATTCGCTGGTGCGGCAGTCGATGATAATGCCATACGAGAAAAAAAAGAATTTTTCTTAAGAAATAAATTTAAATATGAATAAACATATAAGAAAAATCGATCAACAGCTATTTATTCCTCAAAATATGCTTCCCCTTTATTTTTCATAGAGCATTTTTAAAAATATTTTGTTGTCACAAAAAAAAAAAAAAAAAAAAAAAAAAGAAACGAAAGAAAGCGAATTCTGAATAATTATTCTCTTAGATACTTACTAGCCCGTAAAACCTTAAAATCGTTCAAATTTGCTGCAACGAGGTTGAATCAGATTATTATCGTTCTTCTTAAACTATTCTACCAAATTTAATGCTTTATTAAAGATGCAACAGATTTGCATCATATTATAGTACACGATACCGATATTACGGTTCAATATTGAACCAATTTTTTGAGAGTATGTCGAGATAATCGAAATCCAGGGACGATTGAGAGATTACTGTTTATAATACTAATATTTCCAGTGTTAAAGCACATCATACATTTTTCACTGATTATAAAATTTTTTTAAAGAACTTGAAATAATACAATTGATGACAAATCTAGTATAATTAGATTCAAAACATTATTTTTAAGTCGTGAAGTTTCTTTCTTATTACATAAAGTAACGTAATAACAATGTATTTTATAAGAAAAGGATTTAAAATATATTATTATCAATATGTACAAAATAAAGGATTGGAACTGAGGGTAAAACAGATGCTTACTTATTACAATCATGCATATTGTTAATTAATTCATTATCAATGTTTTAGTATTCCTAATAAACTTGGAGGTTATTTAAGAAATTGTAATCTATCTGTTAGCATGTTCAGGTACTTCAATTTACTAACATATTAATTACATTAGTGAATATATATATGATACATAATTCTAAGTTTTATATAATATTTATATTTCGATATAGTACAAATATTAATATTTTTACAGACTGTGTGTTAGATCATAAACTGAATTATAAAAAAAATATTTACCATTTAAAATTTATTTAATAAAATATTAATTTATTTTTATTTTAACTGCATTATGATAAATTGTTACTTACAATATTTTTTAAGCGAAAAAAATTTATTTAATAAATTCTAAATTATGCCAAACTGTCATTTGAATATAATGTTTTTAAGCATGCTAATTGTAACTTATTAGCCTTGTGAACAGGATTATTGAATTCATTCGCAGTTATAAAACATAAAAGGCTAAGCTCATATTGCTGGAGCTTTTTAATTAATACTAATTTTCTACATAGCTTACGCAACTACAAATCTTCTATGTATTGTATATATATACATACTAATATTGCATCACTTCAATGTTAATCTTATAAAACTTTTGAAAGCACAGGTATACTTTATAGCAATTACCAGAACTTAGCACAAAACTCTCTCTTCTCTGTACTAATTTTAAAAAAAATTAGTGAGATTTATTTGAATTGAGCTTATCGATATTATATTTGCATAATAACTTGTATTTTTTCAATTTTTAAAGAATATTGTTTCTTGAAATAGCGTTAATGATATTTTAAATTTTCTTTTTATCCCGGTTACTTAAAAGTACTGAGCACTATTATTATTTGATACATTATATGACGACCGCATACTTTTAAAGACTTACTTTAAAATAGTTCCTTTACTTGAGCATTCATTGTTTACGTGTATTAGTAACTTAAATAATTTTTGACAAAAACAAATCTTTTTTACGTAATGAAAAAATTTTTAATGAAAGAAAAGCTATTCTTTTTGCTTATGGTATAATTTAAATTGTACCAAGAATGGACTTTTTTGGAAACTTTCGACAAAAGAATTTTTCTTTTAATTTTATAATTGAATCAAGAAAACTTATAAAGCAATTATTATATTTAGAACTTCAAAATTTTAAATTGTAGTTGTTTCGCTGTTTATTTTCTCAAACTGCAATGTTAGAATATTTTACTTAATGTGAAATTTTAAATCTATTTCAAATGTTACGATGCAAGAAAATTTAAAGTATCTGCTGTGAGATTTTTAATATGCAGCTTTCTAATATGATTAAAAAACTGTTTTATACATTTTACGGATTAAACATTCTTGCTTCATTATATTTTTAAATTCTTTTCATATTTATTTAAAAGAGAATTAACTTGTTAACAGAAATACTCTTTCAATCTTCACAAATGAGTCACACTTTTAAAACATGTTAAAACAAAATAATAGAACTAAAATTATGACTCTAATAAAGTTCAAGAAAAAACTAGAGATTCAAAGAATTAAAGAATTATGTCAATTATCGATAAAATATCTAACAAACTGAACACCCAAATTTACTTGGACGTTTATTAATATTTTGTATTTTAAGGATTTTATACTCTTATCCTAAAGATTACACTCCTTAAGTTATCATTAATTCAATTTTATAACTCAAATAAAAATAACAAAATATTTTTTTTAGATTGTGATGTAATGCTTCTCATTCACACTTTACATTTAATAAGATCATTTTGCTATATTTAAGGCAAGTCTTGTAACTCAAGTTAGAAATAAAAATTTTAAATTATTTAGCAATGCTTCGCTTTTTAACTCTACGTTTAAGAAGTTCTTTTATCAATATTTTATAACGAATTTTTCAGGCTTGTAATTCAAATCAAAGGAATAAAACAATATCTTGAATTATATTGTAATTAAATCGACTTTTAAAAAGTTCGTTTAGCATTAGTTTGTAACGAGTTTTTAATTTGTGTATTGCATATGGATTAACTAGTGAAAGTGCAAATAATCGATATTCATAACTTAGAAGGTAAACAATGTGCAAAGAATGAGCAATATTCAGTATGACAGTCACAGTAAATACTCAAAAATATCATTAAAAGGCACATCGTACGTTACGCTTTAAAGGTAAAATTGAAAGACTTTGAAAGCTTACAGAACAAAAATTAGGAAACAACATGATGTTTCAAATAAACACATTTTTAATAGTAGCAGAGCAAATATTATGGAATATATTCAGCTTTATACACATGAATATTTAAAAATATATCTTTAAATGTGCAACAAAATAATTGCACCCAACGTAACTTATAATTATAACAAAATATAATATGTAATCTGAAACTTTGCATGGTTATCAATTGCATTTGTTGTTTTTTTTAGACGAATATACTCTATATAGCACCGCTTAGTAAATATTGTAAATAAATATTATTTTCTCATTTATTTTTAAAAATGAACATCATTGCATCAATGGTTTCCTGAAAGATGGATGTTACAAATCTAAATTTTTCCTGGAACGAAGAACATATATAGATTAGAAATTTTCTGAGCATTTGGTGTATAACTGCAGGCTCTTCTTCCACCATAATATTTAATGAAAGATAAACGAATGATAATTTTGTTAAACCTAACCCTTAAAGCAGAAAATATATACGCACCTCGTCCATTTAAAAAAATTAATAAACTATACTGCAGAAATTATAATAGAACCTAAACGAACATATTAAATTTAATATATTTGCAATGAAGAATAACGATTCAAAATCTGGCAAACATATTTTTATTTACTCCCAAAAATTATCAGTTTATTTACTACCTCCATTAAAATGTTTCACTTACATTTCCGAAAAGTCGCTCAAAAATTTCTTTTGAGTGGTATTATGTAGTAAATATTGTGCTGCCATCTATTTATTAGAGATTAAATTAATCAAAGGACTACGATTAAAAAAAAGTACATTGCAACATCACATTTACACTCTTGATTTTCCAATTATTGAAAATATATCAAACGTAGGATGACTCCTTGTGCTACTTTCACTCATTTACCTGCATTTGATGGCGTTATTCTCAACACCATAAGAGACACGAAAACGAAATTATCAATGTCTTAATTTTCATATTCCCATTATTTATAATAGATTCGTTTTTTTTTTTAAAAATTATTTTTACGTTGTTAACAGATTTCATAAAAATAATATTTACAATCAAAATGAAATATTTTAATGACAACATTTCAAATTTTCCAACATTACTATGTTTTTAAGAACATACAGAAAATAATAACTTCTGTTGTTACTATAACTTTATCTTTCCATTTCAAAAACATCTTTGCAAAAACATAAAAACCATGTTTTGGGGAATTTGAAAATAACAATACTTTATTTTGCTGTATGAGAACTAATGGATTTCAAAAGGCAGTAAGAGAAAGAAAAGACATTTAAAATAACACCAATAATTCTACATAGACTTGTTACCGCGGCAATATTTTGAATAATTTGTAACAGAAACCTTTCTTTCAGGAAACCATTCAGATTATTCGACAAATTTTTTGTTAAAAATTTTATTACTTATTAATTAGTAATGTACATGGAAGTTAGGAGTTACGAAACAAAGTTTGTTTATTTCTAAAGGAAGACAGAAGCCGGATATTAAATCGAAAACTTATGAGCCCAATTTGTTAAAGACCTATCAGACATTTAAAACTATTTAACTTTACACTTTCTTTACACAGTGAAACAAAAAACTTCAACAATAAGTTCTGACGTGCAAAACAAATAAAGGATTTCATTCAAAACATGAGCTTTAATACATATGTATTGTTTGTGTAGCAAAATATAGATTCATTGCTTAAGTTCTGGTATTGCATAAAACTTAGACATTGTGTCTAAACCTATGGATCATCGATGCAACTATAATCGGTTGGATAGATAACTCATTCTCTAGGCACTCGTTATTCGTTTGTTAAGGTTTTAAAGTTCCTTCTTGGATTAATGTGTACATTCGTCGTGTGTATGTGTTTGCTGTAAATATTTATTCCAACCATCTAGCAATTTCGACTTCTAAATACTAGGGCGCGAGAAATATAAAACAGAAATCAAAGCCAAGACTCTTTGTGAGACTTTTGTCTAAGGTCCCGTGTGTTGATCGATGGGATTTTCAACAATGTGTACCTCTTGCTTGTAAGTTGTCGTTGTAATGCTTGCTGGGGTTGATGGCAGTAGATTTGCTTGGTTGTCGTAAGCAATCGAATTTCTGTAAGCTTGAAGTACTTTGAATGCTGTAATAAAAGAAGATTGCAAAAACTGTGTTTAAACTACTTAAGAAAAAATTTCGAATAATAATAACAATAATAAAATCCTTTTCTAACTACAGAGAGAGAATGTTAATTTTTGCAAAAGTTTTACTAACTCGCTTTCGTATTCGTGAGGGTAAAATTTTGCAATCGAAATTTCCAACATTTCTGAGAAACTAGAGCTCTCAAATCTCGACTGGAGCACCATGCTAATGATGATAAATTTTCTAATCATTTCTTTACTTCTACAAGTAGAATTTATCACCAAGTTACAGTTAAATAGAATTTTTCGTCTTGCTAAATTTCGACTACTTTCCGACAAGTTAACAAGTCTAACTAAATTTTAACTGGAGCTCTGCTTCTGATGATAATGGAAGTTAAAAATTATTTCTAAACATTGCAAACAGAATTTACCGCCAATGGAAAGTTCGACCACTTTTTTTTATGTAAAGATCTAGGGAATAAATCGAAAATAAATAAGGAAATCAAAATTTTAAAAACTATGTTTTCAATGTACTGAAAAATGGAAAAAAATGCCTTAACTTAAATCGTATCTTGTACTTTATTTTCCATCCAAACTTCTATCATAACCGAAAATTCTTATTTATTTATTTATTTTTTATTATCCTATTATTTATTTATTTTTTATTTTATCATCTTTGTTAAGACAGTTTGTGCTTTGGGAAAACAGCGAAACTTCAGATAATATTTCATACCAATGTATTATGAATTCCGACTTCAAAATAAATCATCACATAGTATTTTTGAATATTTCTGATTTCCAAATAATCCTGTATATAACTTATAATGAAAATAATCAGTTATTGGATTTTTATAAACAGAGATGGAATTACTGTTCTGGAGACGCATCGCAGTTTAAGGACTTCAGTGTTGGTTCTTTCAGCTCAATTGTTTCGTTCAATGATTGTATTTTATAATTATTTTATAATTACATCTTTCAAATAAAAATAAGTTCTAAAACACTATTAAGCATTTAAGAACAATAATGAATATTTTACTGAAATCTGATCATAAATAATTTTTTTTAAAGCAAAGCGGAGGGAAAAATAGACCATTAAAGATGTTTAGGTTCTATAAAAACATCGTAACTACATTATTTATGCACAATATAAATGTTTTTAGATTAAATTTTGTGGGTGGAGGATTCGATTTCGTAAGAACATTATCATATATGGATTTCAGGGAGAATGTTTTAAATTTCATCGAGTAATTAATTGATTAAAACTTATCCCTTAGTAACTCATAAAGTTATTACATGCAGTTAATTTGTTAACACTTCTAGGATTTTTTTTTAAAATCTCGGTAAAAGGAAGGGGAAAATACCAAACGAAGTCCTAATACAAAATTTAAATTTAAAAACACGTATTTCTAAATACTTGTACGTCGAAATAAGAAAATTTTCATACGTTTTAATCCTGTAAGGGATCAAGGAGGACTTTCGTAAGAATACAATGACACGGCACATTTTTAAACTGTTTTTAAGAGGGATTTTGGTTAATAGAGCTGCTATTACTTCCACGTATATAAAAAGATTTTCTTTTAAGTTGTGTTTTGATACCCAAGAAAAATTCCGGAAGCTTGTAAAATATTTATCTGGAAGCAATATAAAGGAACAATTTATTGTGACTCTGTCAATTAAAAAAAGTGACTTCTCTTCATATTGCCCCTCAAATGTAACAAAAATTGATGTCCAATTGTAAAAATGCTAACCCAGAGGATTATAGTTTTTCTTTCGTTTGTTTTTCATATTGGCATGTGAAATTTCAAATAATTAGTCTAGTATTTTTAAGGGCAGAAATGTATTTTACTCACCAAAGAAATAATTATAAGAATGAATCATTCATTTTTTTTACCATTTATTGTGGTACCCTAAGGGACCTATTTATTATGGTTCTTAATGAAATACATTCTAATAAAAATTATACGTCTATAATGTAACCTTGAAAAACTACTATTTTATGCTATTCTTTAGGTCGAAATGAGTTAGTAATCTTACCATCATTGCTCGTAGATGCAGCAGATGATCGTCTTCGATATTGATTTACAGCTATACAGAAATATAAGATTATTTTAAAATGTATGTTCAATTTACGAAAAGATCAATTGCATCAATTTTAAATTTTAATCAAAATATGGAATAAATAGTTAACTGAACATTAATTGTTTATATTTTAAAACAGCATATTTATTTTAAATAAGCTGATCTCATCTTATATTTTGTGAGGGTCAAATTTGCCTAAACGGATTAAGGTTAATCAAAATGTAAAAATTTAAAAATAAATATTTAAAAAAAATTATAATTTAAGCACTTTATGACTTATAAATGTAAACGTGTTCATGTCCATGCAGAACACAAGAAGGTAAAAATCCTGCAATTTATGGTTTTTTCCAAACGAAAAGTAGTTTTCTTAAAAATGAATCAAACTTCAATAAATTTCATTTACAGAGTTAAAAGAAACAATGATAAAAGGAATTTAAAATTTAGTAAATTCAAGTATTTATAAAAGTTTTATTTTGGGAGTACTTATTTAGAATTTTTTTAAAACAAAGCTGTCTTCTGATGAATTTCAAAATGTTTTAAAAATAATTACCATATCCTAATCCTTGTAAGAACAGATATAAAGCTTCACGGACTTTATTTGGCCGCTCTTCTAGTGGCATACCACAGTCTGATAACTAAAATATACAAATGTATTATATAATGAGTTTTTACATTCTGAAGGCATTAGTATATTAAAATCTTAAATTTGAAAATGCACATTAAATTCAGTTTTGCATTATCTTAAAATTATTTTTTCGTCTTACTTTATGAACTTTACTTTCTATATTGTACTTTTTGTAATCGTAAAGAAAATTTGGATGACTGCATTCGATCGCTTACCAAATTTTTAATAATCTTGAGCGCATAAACGTCAACAAATTATAAATGAAATTGTTCAAAAATATAAAAGGATATAAACATTCAAAGAGATATGGCTGTTTCTAAATAAATATAAAATATTTTTTGACTTGTTTCTAATGAATTATACATTATGAAAAAATTTCGGTTAAAATTACTGTTAAAAGTACCGTTACACATTGTGCCGGTACATTTTATCGTAAAAACCATTTTTTCGGGAACATATAACATATAATGGAGAAAAATAATCGGAACTATCGTAATTTTATTAATAATTACAGTAAAATCATAGAGTCATTCTATTAAAATAAATATTATTGTAAAAATTACGGTATAATATTTTGCGGTAAAAATGGAGTTTACAGTGAAATTTATTTTAAAGATGATTTATTTTAAAGATGATTATTTTAAAGATGATGCCAATACTTTATACCAGTACTTTATACTTCACCCAGAATTTTTTATAGTGCAAATAAACTATATTATGTGGAAGAGAGTGATTAATTTTTGTTATAGGCAGTACATCATTCAAATACTATTCTTAAATCTTCATTAAAACTTTAATATTAATAACCAAGCAGGATGTATATTCACATCTTAGAATGTCACCTTATAACGCTAACACTAAAACTGACAAATAAGACTTGGACAATACAAAATATCTCAAAGACGAAGTATTTTCCTCAAAAAAATTATTCTTCTTTCTTTAGGAATTGGGTATTTGCACTCCAAGAAGAAGATCACAAATACCCACGCGAGTGACCTATGTTGTCAGCTCCAGTTTATCGTTTATAAGCGAAATGGCGGTTTGAGTGGAAATAAGTTTCTCCATATAAGTTAGAATGCTAATTAACGTAAAATTAATTAAATACAGCGCTGTATCTCACATCGAATGTGAACATAATTCTTTCTCGTCTATATCTTTTACTGGTTTTTATCTTTTACTTTTTATTATTTGTTCATATGTTCATTGTAACGGTGATGTACTTTTGTTTTGTGTGCCTGGCAACTTTGATGTATTATTAGTTTGTTTATGCTCAACATGGTTTCATGCCTGTCTTTGAATTAAGTAAGAAGCATAGTGAGAGAATTTAAATCCTTGTGAAAGAATCTCTGCGTAAGAATATAGAATGTGTCACTTAAGAGAATCGATACTTCACGGGCTTGACTTGCTTGAAATAGAATGAAAAGAGCAGTTGCTAACGTAAGCAAATGCCACGTTTCAGCAACCAATCAGAATCCAGATACCCACACTACGTCACTTGCAATTATTCCCTTGTACTACGGAATTTAAATACATACGCAGAAAGATAAATACAAAATATACGAGAGTGACGTAAGGCACATAAAATTTGTTAAGATTTTTAATTGAAACTTTTCTTCACATGGTCAGAGATGTTGTTTGATATGGTTCTATTAGTTAACTTACTTTCATCCATGTTGAATTAGATGGATCCAATCGACCATTCATGGTAACTGTATCTTCAACATGGGGAGAGAAGGCACCGGACATCAATAGGACGTGGCATCTGCAAAATGTTTTTTTGCTTACTTGGGTGAATATTTAACTTCCTATTTATCAGTTATTTACTTTAGAGTAGTTACAACAAAAGAAAATATTATGTATTTAAATATTCTGGTAAAACTAACTTGCCTGAAATTCCTTACACATCTTTTTTTCGCAGGATCTGTTTCCCGAACTATTTGTAAATCAGTTCGTCTGTGAAGAAAAATAAATTTAAATAAATAATTATATGTGAAGTTTTAATTCGAAACAGTTAAAAAATTTTAATGCTTACCGAATAAAAGAATCTATAAAAAGAGACAGGTTATATGGATTTACAGATTTCTTGAAATAATGCCTAAATAACTGAATTAAGTCATAGCTGCGAGTTGGCACTGTCTGCAAAATACAAAAGGAAGATATTTTAAAATTTAACACTTTAAAATTTAAAAAAAGTTAAAAAATTGAATAAAATATTTTTAAGAATATTTTTTTAAATATGTATACTGCAAAATAAAGAGGAAAGATATTCAAAAATTTAACACTTTAAAATCTAAAAACTTAAAACAATGAGGAAAAAAACTTTTAAGAATAATGTTTTTAAATATATATAAAAAAAAGGAACGAGAGTTTCATTTTTTAACTTCCTTAGAGGAAAATTAGTTTGTAAAGGTTAAGAATAATTTTTTCAAAATAGAGAAAAATTTAACGATGTCAAGTGAGTCGATGGTTTTCACTTAAACATTCCAAATTGGAAAACATTGGCTCAAGTTCTCACTCGCATATTTTTGAAGAAAATTAATGATTTGATGTAAATAATTGTAGATAAGTGATATTGTATAGTAAAAATTTTAAACTTTTTAATTAAAGCATGTAGATTTTTACAATACAGTTTTATACATATATTTGTCTATCAAGTACCAACACAAAATTTTCCAATCTATTACACTCAAAATTTGAAAATCAGCGAACTTTAAACATTTTTATCCAATTAGGCACTGATCAGTCTACTGATCTGAAAATTTGCTGATATGCATTATAAACATAGATGCAAATTTCTAGAAACGTTAAGTGAAGGGATATTTAAATCCCATTTTTCATGAAGTGATCCAAAGCGAAAAAAAAAGCGCTTTTATCTGGTGAAGAGATGAAAACTATTTTTTATCGAAAACAACATGTCTTTTAGGTTAGTTTACCTTTCCAAAGTGATGCCACATTAAATATTCTTCTGTTGAAGCGGTCATCCCTGAATTCCTAAGGTACATGGTATTGAGTTTCTGATATCCCCACTCTGTCCACCCTGCTGCGGTTGATGCGCAGTTTACAAGGAAAAGACCATCCACAAATTGTGGATACATCAGCTGTAAAAAATCACAGATCTTAAGAAATTGTTATTTTAAATCAATAGCTTTTAGAGCAATATGACAATCGCAACAGGTGTTCAAAGAATAAATTTTTTATTTAATTATTTGGCAAATTACTACAGTTCATATTCTTTTATTTTCTACCACTCTTATGGTATGATAATAGGATAGATTTTGTCCGTATAAAAATGAGATAGGTATTTAAAGCAAAAACCTCGAATAACTACACATTTTGTTTCAATCCAGTGTCAATTAATTGAATTTTAAGATTTTCGAATCGTTCAAATTTAAAAATGTGTTTTTGGAATGTAGCGATCAGATAAGCCAAAATAATCTATAAAGAATACTTTTAAACTGATCTTAATGGAGTCTTTTCAGGTTATGAAACATATGAAGAAAAACTCTAATTTCTAGTTATGTTCAAATTTCTCGAAAGATGACATTTGCTGCTGAGATAATTTTGTCCCTTATTTCATCCAAAAGCATTATTAATGTTCTACTGTATAAAATTTAGAGTAATTCTTTGTTTTACGAAAATATCTACCAGTTGTCCTATTATTATAAAAAAAGAAAACATGAAATATATTGTCATACTTACTGCAAAGCGACTTAAAATGTTTGCACCAGCTCCAACACCAAAACCAATAAAATGTTTTAAGCTATAAAAAAGTAAAAAAAATAATCAATGCAATATATACAGTAAAAGGGAAATGATAACAAAAAAATGGTTATATATGTTTAAACTAACTATTGAACTACCATTTTTAAAATTCAATGTTTTAATGCAATACACATACATACTTACTTATACTACATACTTATAATATGAACTATATACTATACCCGTAATGTTCCAGAACTGCGAGTATCATTTCAGCTAATGTGTCCAATGTTGGATATGTGAATCTAAAAAAAAAAATTAATAAAAAGATCAGATATGAGCATGGAGTTTTGATTATTTTATTTTAAGCTAAATTTTGACCTGAATTTGTTTTAGAAAATGTCCTCAGAAATGATATCCGTACTCTCTGATAAAGGAACGGAAAGGCACGTATTTGTTTTTGAAGTTGCAAGTTGACATGCCTCACGTTTTAAAAAATTCACACTGACAAAGCCACCATGCTTTGAAAACATTTTAGAGGAAAAAGGTAAAAAGAGAAAAATTGAGTAAATATTTTTCTTTTAGATATTGGCTAAATTATTTCATTATCTATCGTATAAAGAACTGTTTTTCATCGTATTCAATCATAAGGTAGCAAGTGATAAAAACGGATCGAGCTGATTCCGACCTAATAGAAATCTTCATTAAAAGATTGAAAAATAATTAAAAAATTTTCGTTCAAAAACTGTTGAAGCATAATATTTTCTTAGGGTCAGATAAAAAACAACGTATGCTAATTCCCTCGACATGCTTTGCCGAATATAATTTTGAGAAGAAACTCAGCGTATGAACCAATTCATATTTTTTTTTAGAAATTTAAATGGGAAATCATTGCAGTAAAATTCTTTCTCCTGCTAACATTTAAAAAAAAATTATTTACCCTTGTGGCAGCGTTGCTGAATCTTCTTCCTGTCCTGGAGCATTAATGTGATAGACACAGAAGCTCTGCATCAGAACTTTTGTGTCCAGGTGATTAAAAAATGCGAGGAAGTTAGTTACATCTGCAAGAAGAAAAAAGTTAAAATATTTAACAAGAAAGAGTTTAATCTAATCGAAGAAAAAAATAATAAATAATCTAACTAACTTGTTTTACGTTTATTTCGTACCGTAAAATATTAGGGCTCATAGTAACAGACTATTAAAATAAATTTTAATTCGTAAGTTAATTTATGCAAGGTGTCCTTCTTCATTAGAGATGTTTAAAATTGAATAAGATATCACATTATAAGAGTTCTATATAGTAGATATAATATATATTCATGTAATATATTTTGTATAATATATTACTTATATTTATATTAAATATTATTTTACTTATGTTATAAATTATTTTATAATTATGTATAATATATTATTTAGTATAGTTATAATATATAACAGTTATTGAGAAAAGACAAAAAAAATTTATTGAACTCTGAAAAGCTTAAGGTACTTTCTTAAGAACATAGCAAAATAATCTAAACCGAGCCAACAGGCGGGTGAAATCTAAAAACAGTTCTCTTAGCATCTATTCGTAACAAAAAGTGCTTGTTAAAAAAAAATTTTGACAATTTTTTACGTATTTATTTCTAAAAATGTTTGTATATAGTGCCGTCCGGTTTGTACAATCACTGGTTAAAGAAATCAGTAGCTTATTGTCCTCAAATTTCCAGGAACAGAATCATTTGTGTATGATAACGTTTCAATTTTTTGGCTATTAGACTTTTGTTTACCAGATATTGGTGTATCTCTAAATAAGTATTTAGTTAGTACTACATAAATTCGTGTATCTCTAACCTTATTAGCATTAAGTTCAAATTAACATACCTTCAAATTAGATTTATACTTTACAGTTAAACTTCTTAAATTTTTGTAAGTTCACTTTAATATATCCTGCGATATATTCATATTTTAAATGCCATGAAAAACTGAGGACTATCTCATTTCTAATGTGATGTAGACATAACGGATAATGGAATCAGCCGTATGTTAGAATCAACCACGTACCGATGTGATCACAAAAAAACGGTGAGCACTGGTATTTGCTTACCATTATATTCTCACCATTATATTATTACCATATTACCTGCTTACCATTGTGTACTTAAAAGAACCATCAAATGTTTTATAAGATGTAAGATATGCTATACATATTAACTAAATATAGTGAAAAGACTTACGATTCAGGCCAATGTCGTGGTATGTGAATATAGCTGGTTTGTTCTTATCACCATGGACGGCTACAACCATTGTACCTGTGTCTGTCATTATTCGTTCTTCCTATAATAAAACAGTAGCGAAATGTACAAAAAAAAGAGATAAAATGTTCTGCAATATGAAATGCTTGGTAAATAATTACTTCGCTTCACAATTATTCAAGATTAGTTTTTGTCATATGCATATTCTTTCACCATTCTAAACGATTTCCATTGAAACTAGCCATTTCCTATTTCAATTTCTGAATTAATCTCTTATTTATTTATTAAATTTTCTTCGTTTCCTTTTGTGTGCTTTTCGAACAAACAAAGTAACACATCAAAGCAATTTTACAATAAGATTAGATAAAATAGAAAGAAGGCTTTAGATAAGGAAACTTTTAAAAGGTACCCTAAATAATTATATTTGTAAAATTTAAAATAAAATCTATTTATGTTTTTAATTATTTAAGTCACATTATTTAAAAATAGTTTTATAATCATATATTAGTTTTTTTTGTAAATACCAGAAGTATCCTTACTTACCCTTGAAGTAACTAAATTATTTGATGTTTAACCTCAGATAATTTACTTACATTAAAAAGTGAGAAAAACATTCCGAAATTTTTGAATGCATTTAAAGAAAATAATAAAGTGACGGGGAAAATTTTTGTGCATATACAGAAAAAACTCTATTTTAAAAAATTTAAAATATAGCAAAAATTATGTTCAATTACTTTTTGATAAAACTAAAAAAACGAGCTACCCTTAATCACTGTGTGTGAATTTGCTACCATTTTATAATTATTTGCTTGTTGTTTTTATGGGTTGTCAATGGTTAACAAGAAAACTTTTGATTCTTTCACACCTACACTCACAGTGTTACTCAAAAATAACCCATCGACTGAAAAATAATTTAAAGAAAAATGGGAAGGGATAGAAATATTCGACTTGCTGCGATCTATTTAAACCTGATGATGTTCTGAACAGTTTTGAAAATTTTGTCTCCATAGATGTCGCGTTTACTAAAACAAAACGATAATTAATGCATTCGAATAGCAACAGCATCGTTCCATGCTTGCAGAAAATTAATGCCACTGCAAATATTTCAATAGGAATAGTCTGACATACAGCTGAAAGCGTTTTTTATAGTTTTCTAATGCCGTCTATTGAAATGAGAATTTGTTTTTCAAAAAATCTAGTTTTCTAAGCAGTATGAATTAAACCGTTTATTTCTATTTGCTTCTGTTTTCCTTAGTTTTTAAAATTGTAGATCATTTTGGGGACACCCGGAAAGGGAAAAAGTCACACTGTTGAAATTTTCATTCTAAAATTATGTTAAAATAACCTGCAGTAGTCTATCCATCCAGTCAACCGTGAAGTTTACGGAAAAGACTTTTTCACCTTTTCGGATTTGAAACCATTCACAACTAGTACGGTTAAAAAAACCATGAATACAAATCTTGATGGTTTTTAAACCATTTACAACCAGCAATGTTTCAAAAGTATAAAAAAGAAATTTACCTAGAAATTGGCGATAGTTTAGCAGTTTTATGGTGCTGCCATTCATGCGTGAATGAGAGTATCGTATCTAATAGTCCAGGGTCACAAATTGGGTAGTGCAGGACACTGGCAAGTATTCAAGTGTCGAAAGAAATGTTGTGGTATCAGCGCTGGTACAAGATCTTCCTTTCCGTCGGTCATGAGACTGACAGATTAGACCTATCGGCTATAATATGTACGCAATTGCAAGGAACTGAGTGGCTACATTAGAAGGGCTTACTTGGTGAGATAAAGTTTTGGTTGTGTAACCGTATTAGGTGAAAGCAGTTAATAAACGGTTTTTCTCACAGTTAACAGTTTGAATACCATCTTATTTATGATTATTTGACTGTTTTGTTTGAATATGGTAAAATAACAATTAAATAAATTGTTATTTAATAATTTTTTCCGAGAAATTTCTATACATGAACAACCGTGAATTCAAAACCCAACCATTACGGGAAAAAAAAAAAAAAAAAAAAAAAAAATATATATATATATATATATATATATATATATATATATATATATATATATATATATATATATATATATATATATATATATATATATATATATATATATATATATATATATATATATATATATATAATTAGAAGGGAAAAAAATAATAAATAAATGAATAAATAAATAAAAAAAATGCAATTTTAATTTCTCATTTTTTTTGACGATATCCTTGTGAGTTTCATTCAACTAAGTTTACCGCAACAGCCTGCTTAGTAGTGGAAAAACTTGTCCATTAAACTTTGCAAACAATCTAATTTCCTGCTTTAGGAACACGTACCTAATGGACGTCTGTAATCACAAAAAATTAATTTATTCTGTCAAGTCTTCAAATGAGACAGCCTTAAGAAGACAGATGTTTTGCAAACTTCTTCTTGGTGTTTACAAATACATCTTTTTTTTCTTCCTTCTATTATTTCATTCTGAAACCGATTTTTCCTACATGCACTCTTAACGTATTCTTCTGCTAAGCCCTAAGATTTTTTTTAAGATAGTGAGTATGCTTTGTAGAATTGTAGGCAAAGCCATCCCATCATTTTATCTGAGGTTTTATTTATTAGCTTAAACTTTGGAAGTTTTGCACCAGTGAAGGAAAACGAATATTAACATTAAAAAAAATATAAGAAATATTTTAGAACAAAGATAGCTGGTAAAATTTTAAGTAGGAAATTCAAATTGAGTGTTTCAGATAATGTGCTCTACTTGAAATGCGAGTTTTAAAAAATAAACCCGGCTCAAAATGCACGTTTAAGTAAAACAGACATAGCATTTGAGTCCGTATTTTAAATTATTGTTATGATTATTGGAAATTTAAAAAAATTAACTAGTAAATATTTATTATTCATTGTGTTTTTTTTTCTTCTTTTTTTTCAAGGCGAAGACTATTGCACCGACCTTTCATTGGCACAATACTGGTAATGCTATTTAAACGATCCAAACTCCGGTCAACCGTAACCGCTTAACCAAAAAACATTTAAAAAAAGTATCAGGGAAACGTATGCCGGGAAGGCACTTATCAACCCTAAAATATAAATAAGTCACGTTAACAGAACACACTCTGTGATTGGACGAAATTCGCTTTGGCGCTTCAACAAAAGAAACTTTATTTAATCGGTTTATTGAATTTTTTTACTCTGTTGAAAAAAAGTAAGAGAATTTTCCTATTTATCTTTTTAAGTGTAACGTTGGTTTTGAAAATTTGAGTTCATTGTTTAACTTCGACAAATCACATTTTGAGTTTAGTCTATTTTTTTTTAAATGCTTGCTTTACGCAATGTTTATTCTTTTCAAAAGAGCATTTCAGGGGATGTCCATTTCTTGACATGCCTGTGCTTTGAGTTGTGCCCAAAGTAAAAATTTCATCGACAATCTTCATTACAATTTGTATGATCACAAGGTTATTTTGGCGTCGTTTATAAATTCTGAAACAAGATACAGTTTGATGCTTAACATCAAGTTTATTTTATTCCGTATCTCGTTAATAAAATATACCCCTTACGTAAACTGAGAAAAAAAAATTCAAAAGCTAGCTATAGTTGTGGTTACAAATTTGGTCAATATTAAGTAATTGATTGCTGATATATTAAATGTATGCATCAGCAGAAATACATAAAATTTAGGGATCAAATATAGTTAAATAACAAAAAATTAAAATCTCCCTTTAGATAATACCACAGGAAAGTATTTTCAAAGCCATTAACAAAAAATAAATAAATAAATAAATTGGCAATTACTTTGTATTTTACTTACCGCTGTACAACTGGGATCACTTCTGGACATGCCTCTCATGAGTGGAAACTGTAGGTCTATACTTCGGAGCTCTGTATCCTCCGAAGTCATTTTGTTTGTTATTGCTGCAATAAAAACAAATGTTACTGTACTTAAAAATATTAAAGCTGGGACTAAATACACAGCATTAAATACAAACTTAACAAAATCTCAATATGAAGTTAAAAACCACTTTGGCTAAGGGTTAGAGCGTTCGTCACCCAGTTAGGTAAACCATTGTTGAATCCCAGTGTTGGATGGTTGATACGATGCTTCCGGCTCGCACTGAACACAGTGCTAATAATCCTAAGTAGTAGGCGGATCATGGGTTAAAATCTCCTTCCCGTCGGGCTAACCATGGGTCGTGGTTTTCCTTACCATTTAACGCTACTATGGGTTAGTTCCATCAAAAATCCGCCACAAGTTTTACGTACTTGCAGCATCTATTTGCAAGGAACTCATAATTAGTTCCAAACAATTATAACATCTAAGTTTAAAAAATATTTAGCTAGACTAATGTAACGTGAAATTTCAACAAACATATAAACAGGGTAGCTGTAGCTCAGGGAATAGAGCATTCGTCTCCCAAAGAGGTGATGCATGTTCAAATCCAAGAGTTAGAATTCTGTTCCCGGCTTGCTCCGACTACAGTGCTGACGTAAAATATCCACATGACACATACACAGATTACACATGAGTATTGGAAATCTCAAGTTAAATGCGTTGAAAATTATTATACTGACCAAACTTCATTTGTACGAGTAATTAACAATAATAACTGGTAAATGTGATAAATTCGAAAAGATTAATCAATATAACCCACTAACTTGTTTAAAATTAATAATTCAGCCTGTTTTGTTACATTTCATGAGCAGCATTAAAAGACGCATTTTCCAACAAGATAACTCTCGCCCTCATATTGCTGTTGTAATCTGTCTTGCTCTTCAGTATGTTGACATGTTGCCTTGCCTGGCTAGATCATCAGATCTTTCACCAATCGAGCACATATGGGCCATCATTGGATGACAACTTCAGCGTCATTCACAACCAGCATTAATTATCCCCCAACAGGCATGGAACTCCATCCCACAAAATGACATACGTTTGCATATTTGCATTCAAAATTTTGGCGGTTGCACCGGTTATTAATGTACCAGTATTTCACATTTGAAATGATTTTTCTCTTAATTTCAATCTGTGATCTTGAAACTTTAATCAAATATGTTGCTCAGACAAACGCATTGCCGAAATTTTATTGCTCTACAATAATTTTTCCTTGGTGCTGAGATTTTTTTCCATATTATTTTTCCATGTATAAAGCAGTGGATAAAAAGAAAGGCCATTACAATTTATTTACACAACACACAAAAAGCAAGCTTTAATAAAAAAAAAGTTCCACTAACACAGTCCAAACACAAAAGCTGACAAGAAAATCTATAAATCGAATCAAAAATAAACACGGCAAGAAGCTGTCGACTCTTTTCATTAGAATTCAATACTATCGTTTGTAGTAGCACCTTGAGGCTACCTACATATGTTGCATTGCAAATGCGTAGCAACGGGATTGGTTCTGTTGTATACTTTTAACTCACCAATTTATTGACGCAATTAGATATTTATAGAAATATTTGACTTTATATGTAAGTATATTAGTTTTATTAGGCACATATAAAGATAGAAAGATTAGTTAGGTTTAATAAGTGTACTAATTAGAAATTTCAAATTAATATTAAGCGTGGAAGTACAAAAACGTCATTTAATACTAACGAACCATTGCGGAGGAAGATAAAAGTTAAAATATCAAAATCTGCTTGCTTTTCTAAAGGAATATGAAGGTATTTTTAATAAATGCATTTCAACTTCTTCTGTTTCCTATGGCAATCAAACGGGTTATATATATATATTCTTTTACTTATTCAACAGTTCTATGATAAAAAGTGTTAATATGCTAATAATCTCGATTAAAAATTGTGTTTCAAGCGATTTCGTTTTGAGCTCGATCTTAAATTCCACGATTATTGAGAAGGGTTCGTAAAATCCACTAACTCTTACATGCTCATCACGGTATGTTAGTCTATTAAGATTAAACTTTTACATGACTAAAATTTTTTTTTTTCGTTCGCATATCAATAAAAAATATGATTGTATTTATTATTTACCTGTTGAAAAATATAGCAACCGCACCAACCTGCACCAACACTTTCATTAAAAGCATTATTTATTTTTATTTATTTATGCCCATCTAATGCCCATCCGTGTTAACTTTTCGTTAATTCCGGCATTTACAGGCCAGACTTGTTGCCCACTCTTTCAGGGACACCATATTAGGTGGGCCAACGTTTGCTCCCACAGTAACGACAGATAGTACAGAAAATGAAACAACATCCATGTCTTGTTACTATCCATGCCAAAAAAATTTGGACAAGCAATTTTTAATACAACTTCATTCAAAGTATTAATTAAGAACTAAAAAGAAATATAGCAAATAATAATAATAGTTGAGTTTTACTGATAAATAAATTTAATTGGTATCAAAGCAGTCGTCTTGCAGCTCGGCAAAAACGCTTATTGAAATTTTCAGGAACGGTCCGCAAGTCTTCTACCTTTCATCTATCCCATTCATAAGTGAATGTATGAGTGGTTGTTTTAGAGAGTCAAAACTTTAGAGTATACCGATTGCGTACAAACCAAGTGAACGAATTCACACTGATGTTTTTCTTGCTTAAACAATTCTGAAATAGCAAATCTTTTGCTAGACATCGTTAAAAGTAAAATAAGAAAAATTGGGAAAGAAAAGATATATTCTAAAGTATTTTAAAATTTAAGTGGTGGACAAAAAGAAATAAACACACGAATTAAAAAAGAAATTAGTTAAGTTCTATTTCATAAATGCAATAACTTGGTCCGGGTTTTTTTTCTGACGTGCCTTGTATTAAAAAGGAAGTATTAAGCAAAACTAAGCAAGAATGGAGTAATTACAAAGCATTCTCATTAACTGAAAAGTCATATTATCAAAATAATTAATAACTAACAGCAAGTGCATGCCATTCTACATACTATATTACAACTATGATATACTTCTCCATTAATTATTTTCATGTCTACAGCGACTAAACTTTTAACTGCAAATAAAGGGTAAACTGTTTTCTATAAAATTAAGCATGACTAGGGGAGTGAAAAAAGAATAAGATAACTTTATTTAGAAATTTTTTCTTCTTTTTTTTATTTTTTTTTTTACCTAATTCACATAATTAAATTAGGACTATTTCTGTTTTATCAAATAAAATCGATTTTCTTTTCTTCTTCTCCCTATTGGGCGCCTCTTTCTCGCGTCATGCGGCATCTTGACGATTTTTGCCAAGGCCCTTAATTGGCATTTTACAATACCATTATTTAAATATCTAAATACCGCATCGAGTAATATAATTTTCGAGGCCTGATTCAACCCATTAATGACCAGCAGCGAAAAGTGGACAATATTTGAAAAAACCTTCATGAAAAATTGATTGCTTATACCAATAAGATATTTCTTTCTGTTACTTACAACTTTAGCCTCTAATATACATTGTTTTTTTATTGCAGATTCAAATATGAATATTTAGATTATGAATGCTTTGTGGTTGGCAAAAATATATTTCTGTAAAATAAATCCTTATAATTAAAAACGTGTAAGACCACTTTTCTTTCTTTTTTGATAAAAATTTTTTTGAACTCAAATGATTTTTGAAGTTTTACACTCTTTTAAAAGGATGTCTGACACTAAAGGGTCAAATGTGAATGCGATAAATCACTTATTCTACTGATAAAGACGAAATCAAAAGGGAACCAAAGAGTAATTTCCAAACAATTCGCGAATCACATGGTAACGCAAAATTTCCATTTGTAGTTTTTATCAATGTTATTCCAGCCAAATCAACTATTTTATGTTAAGTCATACACAAAAAGGTAATTTTTTTTTTTACAAAACCCTTTGTGCCACAATTTTTTTATTAAATAAAAATGTCTAGTGTTTCGATCGATTGGAGTTGCCAGGGTATAGAAGCATATAGTGCGA
Organism: Parasteatoda tepidariorum; assembly: GCF_982258835.1. NCBI lineage: Eukaryota > Metazoa > Arthropoda > Arachnida > Araneae > Theridiidae > Parasteatoda > Parasteatoda tepidariorum. The sequence goes on from NC_141757.1 coordinate 82,237,248, forward strand.
CACGCTCCAACTACGAAATCACGTGATCCACAAAATAAAACGAGTGGGCTGAAATCATTAACCACCCAACAAATGTATCAAGGACGATAAAATATTTTCACGGTACTCGCTTCACAACCATTCTCCCGAAAATATGCACGCAATTTGGGAAACAGTTGAAGAGTGTATAAATAAATCTTCAAAAGGCGTTCTGGAATTTCAAAACTTTGAATCACACTATCATAATATCGCATTCATGAATTTGTTTAATGAATTGCGCTTTCAGGATAATTGTCAGAAAGAAGTTTAATGAAGCATGAAGTTTTTGAGAGACGATATGATTTCCCACCTCTGCGATTAGAAATAATAATTTTATTTTTCCACCTACATTAAGTAACTTAGTTGATAAAATAAACTATTTTGGGCATACATAACTGCTTTAACCATAAAGTAATATTTTTTTTTATTTGTGTGAAAAATCTAACCAAATACTAAATATATTTTTATATTTTTGTACTATAAATAGTCTCACTCTCTTTATTAGTCTCTTCCCTTGTATTAAAACAAATTATTTTAAAAAAATCTTGAACTTAAGAAAAAAGAAATTCGAAAAATAGTTTTTAAAAAAAGTAATATCCGTAAAATGAACCAACCTCAAATGATAAGATATTTGCACTATAAAGCGCTAGAAAAACTTTTTCCTCTCAAATGGAATGAAATATTAAAAATTCCAGATTTAAATGTAAAGGGAAATTTAATGGAAATTAGAAAAAGGGAGTTTTACTTAGCTAATTCAAGATCTTTTTACATTTGATAAGAATTTTTATTTTCTCTAGATTAGTTTTATTTCTTTCTGTTTCCAACTAAAACTCAGATTACTTTGAAGATTTTTGTAAGTATAATTTTATTCAAATTATAATTTATAATAATTCTATTTTTTTTAAAAACATTTATAATGACTTTTTGGCTGAGAAAGATGATAGCATAGGATTTTTTTAAGGAATTGAGAGTTGTTTAATAGCCTTTTTTAAATAAAATGTGTTGCGGTATAAAATTATTTTTAAACCAGTTTAAGCTAAAATTTCCAAAATGAAATAGATTAAAATAAGTTCATCGATTAAGCGATGTGATATAAAGCTATTTAAAATCTAAAAATGGTTAAACTAATCTTTCTTTTAACAGAGATAGAAAAATTGTACTTATAAGGGAATAATAGAATGTGTAACTGTAACATTTATCTGGAAATGATGAATAATTGAAATATGAAAATGTACCTTTCATTAAATGGTAAGTTTCCCTTTTTTTTAAATTTAAAAAGAAGTTTACGAGAAAATTGAGTCTAAGGATTTAAAATGATGATTTTAGACATTCAATAATGTATAGTGCATGCGTGTTTAGTTTTACACATTCACATTGGCAAAATTATAACTTAGAAATTAAAAATTTAGTCAAAATATATTTCGATTGCTACGTACCTTACAACTTCTAAAGATGTATAATTATATTAACATGTTTGGGTTTTAAAATATGTGTTCAGCTTTCGAAAATTGTCTTTCCCAGAAAATGTGTCTTTCCTTTTTCTTTTTTTTTTGGAATCAAATAATCTTAATCTGATTTGTTCCACTTTACAATTTCTATTCACTGATGCTATTTTACAATAAGTTATATTTCCTCTGAATAATTTCTGTTTTATTTTTCTTAAATAAATTACGATTTATGATATAACCAGGGCACGAAAAAACTCAGACATTTTACCCGTCCCCGAGGACGGCTTGTCCAACAATGTACCCGTCCTCCTATGAAACTAACCCGTCGCTTCTTAAATAAAAATATAATTTCTCTTATTTATTACAAACATTAATATAAATTGCGCAATGAATTAGTAGTTACTAGGATTACAAATACTAGGATTACATTATACAGTAATAAAAGAAATGCTAGGTTACTAATAGTAACCTAGTATTTCTTTTTATGAAATAATTTAAATGACAAAGGTCAAGTTATCTGGAATATAAATTTATCCGAGGATACAGCGTTTTTTAAATGAATCAAATAATGATGTTTGCCAGTTCCACAATCAAGTCAATGATTTACAGAGGTTTCTGCACAGAAATCTGAAAGGGGTTTTTCATTTAGGTAGATGCTCATATTTGTGTTTATAACGCTACTTGCTTAAGACCAGTACGTAATGTTTTTTTTTTTTTTTTTTTTTTTTTTTTTTTTTTTTTTTTTTTTTTTTTTGTAAGTTCATTGCTGAGAAGTCCCTTTCAACTGCTGACAACGGATTCGAGACAAACCGCGGACAACGGATTCGAGAAACTCGTTGTCCGCGGGAAATTTTTGACCGCCGAGGAGGACGGGGGACGGGTGGTTTTTCGAGCCCTGGTTATAACTATTTTTTCTTAATAACATAAATGACAATTAATTTCGTTTCTTTACATAGGTTTTTTGTAAGCGTTATTTTTATAAAGTTTTTTCTTATGCGAATAACATTTATGTTATTTCTGGTTTGTTGTTAATGTGTTTTTCAAACTAGTGTCCTAAGATTAATACTTAAGCTGGGACAATTTTAGGGAGAAAAACCTCTTGTAATTGGTACGGGTTTATTGTGAAATAGAATCATTCAAATTTAAGTTCAAATTTTAATTTTTTAATCATTGGTATAAATTTAAAAAAAATGCATTTTATATGTTTCTACTAGTTACAGAATTGAGAAAAATAATACGAAATAAGTCATCCTTTTCAGAGATAAAATGTAGTTTTTTCTGACTAAGAATTATTATTTATTTTTCGCCTACATCAAAGCAAAAGGATAAACTAAAAAGGAGCTAAAAAATATTTTACAAACTTAAAGTTTAATAGGAGAAAGCGTTAAGTAACATTTTTGCGAATTTTATATGAATAAAAAAAAGATATAAAAAAAAAACAGTTTTAAAAACACTAGAAAACGTTTAAACTGAAATGTTAATGAAAATCGTAATATTTGAAGAATTCTTAGGTACAAGGTAATTGAGGTATTTCAACTAAATAGACATTTTATTATTTTAGATTAACTTTATTTCACAGCTTGCATTGAATTTTTACATATTTTGCCTTGATAGTTTCCCAAAAGTTGAGATTGGGATCAGAGATATCTAGCCATGAAAATAGGACAAAGCAGGGAAATTTGGGCTGTCCTGCGTTTTATTTAGGGATTCTGAAAGGGAATTGGTTGCAAGAATATCCCATCCATCATTCAAACGAAAAAATTTATTTGTCAGAAATAAGGAAAGTAAAGCTATTTATTACAAGTGATGCATAAAAATTATTTTGATGTCTTTTTAATAAATATTTCAATTTAACTAGATAAATTCGGTTCTAGAATTTATGAAAAAACAAAAGCTAAGAATAATTCTTTTATTAATACAGATTTTTCAATAGTTTCAACATTTTCCTGCATATTTTTTCAAAAGTTCCACTAAACATAGGCACAGAAACGCTTAAATGTGATTAATGTGATTAATTAAGTTCAAAATAAAGAATAAAACAAAGAAAAATTAAAGACATATGAAAAAAAAAAGGGGGGGGGTAATAATAAGTAAAAAAATAACAAACAACAGTTAAAAAAAAAAAAAAAAAAGACATTTTATTTAAAAAACCGGAAAAAAAAAGATATAATCTTTTCATCAGCCCACACGATTATATCCGTAAACTCACGGACGTAGCTATAGCTTTTACATGGGGGGGGGGTCGAGAATTTCCATTATATATATATATATATATATATATATATATATATATATATATATGTAATATTAGCTACTAATATTTCAGTAATCATACAGGTGTGCAAAATATTTGTTTATTGTATGGAAAACAATGATCAAAGAGTATAGAAAAATGTTAATTGCTTAAAGTAATAAATTTAATCTTTTGCGCCTTGTTGATAACTTATTTTCGTCGGAACTTTCTCGATGAAACTTTCGTTTCTTTCGCTCAATGAAACATGCAAAGCCAGGGATTCTTCAGCTTTTGTAAGGTGCAAACGAAATTCTTTTTCACATATTTCTTAAAAAATTATTTTTCAAGGCAAGACGTATATTATACGAAGTTCAATGCGATATTTGGAAATATGGATATTTAAAAAAAACTCAAGCTAAGAGGGGGGGGGGTCCGGTCCCCATGGACACCCCCTTATATACGTCCGTGCCGTAAACAATATATATATATATATATATATATATATATATATATAAATAAATAAATACAAGAAAACACTAAGAAAGTTAAGAAAAACAATAAGTTTCATTTATTGCGCTTAAGCTGCAAGTAAACAGCACTCATTAGATAAGTTCAAAATGAAGAATAAAAACAAAGAAAAATTATAGACATATGAAAAAAAGGGGGTGGGAAATAATAAGTAAAAAAAATAAACAACATTTTATTTAAAAAAAAAAAAAAAAAAAATGAAATGTTAATTAAAAAACCGGAAAAAAAAGATATAATCTTTTCTTCAGCCCACACGATTATATCCGCAAAACAGAGTGCTTTCTGATATTGTATCAATAAAGCCAGAGCAAAATATATTAATACAATAGTGTGAGGAGCACTCAAAAAAATTTTTTTTTATAAAATAACTACATAAAAATAGATCATAAAAAGTAAAAATAACATGTAAAAACAGATAATAAAATAAAATAAAAAGAAAAAACATTAAAAAGGGGGGACTATAAAGCGAGTAGCAAAATCATAACAACTTACACGGACGGATATTTTTCAAGAATGATTTAAAAATGTTTTCGCAGAAAGATTGCCAGATTACAAAATATGAAAACAAAAGATGAAAACAAAAGCGCAAATTGAGTGTAACAATATATATATATATATATATATATCGGAGTCGGGGTCATGCATATTTTTCTAATTGGAACTTCTACAAATTTTCCCTATTTTTACGCTATGATTCCTCAACTTCGACTTCTTTTACAATTACTCAATGTAAGTTTTTCTATAAAGAAATATTGAAAACTTTCAAAAGAGAAATTACTTTGTATTAATGTTTTGTGGAGTAACTGTGCATAATTCACTCATAACTCATTCATTTATTAGGAACATTGAATGAGAAATATTTATAACAAAACGAGAATATAATGAACAATGTTGGATGGCATTAACATTGCTTTTCAACAATTTATAAATAAAGACAATGTTAACAAGGTTTATAAAAGACCTGGAAAAAAATTACTAATTATTCGAATCTGTTTGAATGTTAGCGATTGACGATGATTTTCGATATGAGCGATTCATACAAGGAAGTGTTGATTAGAAACTGGAAATTGGTGAGGAAGAAGCATCGTAGCCCTCCACCTCCCGAATTTAAGTACAAATAGCGTTATTTTTCCATTTCCTTCCTGTTTGCATAATTTTAACATTTCAATTCAGTTTTATAAACCTTTTAAAAAAGATTTTTCCCAGGGTATTAAATGCAGCAGAAACAAATGGGAATGGGAAGTAGGGCACATCATAAGGATTGAGAATTGAATGGCAACGTGTGACCGGAAATCTCTTCGTACGCCGCTAGGGGTACTTTTCTATAGAGCGCTAACTGTTCATGCGCATTTGAATTGGTACTTTTGTTTATCTAACTATCGCAATATTATGTTTTCTAACTATATGGTCTGAAATTGCACTCAGATAAAATAAGAAATAGCTGTTTCATCGTAGTTTACTGATTTGACAATCAAATTGGTGAGCTTTGCAAGTTAGTCCCCAAGTCAATAAATTATGATGAACCAGCTAAATATGAAGAACTGTCGACAGTTATATTAGCAAATAATATAAAGTAATTTATTGAAATAAATAAAAGTTCCGGTCCAAATGCGCATGAGTAGTCAGTCTGTATAATATGGATCCATACCATAGTATATGTACAGTTTATGCATAGTATATGTATATGTTATGTTATGTATATATTAGTAAGCATAGTATATGTATATGTTTGTACGTTTTAATATTTTTCAAACTATTTCGTTTTTACCCTAATTAATAAAATCGGGCATTATTTAAGTATCCCCTTTTAATGTATATATATAATTTAAAATTGGGTATAAAATTCCCCATTACACCCAATATCCAAATTTTAGGATGATAGTGCAAACGATTCTGGAGTTATGGAGGAATACACATAGACATCAACAAACAATTCCTTTTATCAAAATAAATTTTATCATTGGTAGAAAAAGTTATATGAATAAAAAAATAGATAAACTGTAACTAAATACGTTCTTTTTATTCTAATGATTGGAGTTTAGAAATGAATGTCATTGAGGTGGTTCTAATATCGATTTTACTCTTGCAATGATATAGTTTCTAAACTCTAATCAGTATTTCAGACAGAGGGAGTGTGATAATAGAGATGGAAAACGCTGCGAAAAACTTACAGAGGAAAAAAAACTGGAGCACTTTACATGAGTATGTTTTATGCACTTTGGGTTCATGACTTAGCACTAAAGAAAAAAAACTATGTTAAAAAATAAAATCTCTGGCACAGTAGCTGCTGATAGTGATACATCATCACCTGAAAAAAAGTACAAAAACTAATAATGAAAGGAAAAGGTCTTCTTTTCATTTTCTATGGTCTTTCACGTTTAAGAAAAATATCAAAAACAAAGAAAAAGCAAGTCTAAAAAGGAAATATTAGACACAATTCCCGGAAATGGTGACTTATCACTGAACACAATTTCAGTTCTAAAAATGAAAAGAAAAAGACATGGCTTAGTCTTCCATGGCCTTTCACTTCAAAGAATATCAAAACTAGAGAACAAGAAAAGGTCATAATCAATGACAAAACAGGCACAGCAACCATTGAGAATGATTTCTCATTATCTGATGTTTCTAATACAATTGGCAATGATGAGTCGACCAAAAATATTATTAGCTCTAAGACTCAAGCCAAAAACTCTAAATGTAGAGCAACTAATATATCTAATGGGGTTTTGGCAAAGCATTAAGGTGATATCAAGTTTGAATTGAAATGAGTTACTGATGAAGCACTTTTAAATTTGAAATCGGACTAAAAGCTTGTGCAATTGATTGCACAAAAACATTTCAGTTTTAATTGATGTTACCAGACTAAAAACTGTAACACATGGGGGAGTAAAAAAGATAGGCAAACAATAGAAAAACGAAGAGTAGTTGTTTTCATTGAAGTTAAAAAGATAGGCAAACAATAGAAAAACGAAGAGTAGTTGTTTTCATTGAAGTTTGAAATAAGACTAAAAAACTGGTGTAGCTGATTGCCCAGAAAATTTGAAGACGTAATTGTAACTTCTTTGCAACTACAGCACATTGAGAAGAAAAAAAGAAAAAAAAGTTATTTCTGAAAACATGCTGAAATTCCAAAGACGATTTCCCCACATTTGTGTAATAAATGAACTTAACAAAAGTTCATGAACTTTAAATTTATATTTGAATTTGCCGTTTCAAAAACTGAAGCAACAGAAGAGAAAAAAAAGTTCAACAAACAAAAAAACAAAAAGGGCATTGCTCTTTTCATTTTTTAACTAACATAACCAACAATGAACATCGATAACAACTCAAACTGACTAAAGAACTTGAATTATTTTTGTAGAACTTTAACTTTTGGATCTTTTATTTCTTATTTCTCTCCTGTATATAATAATTGTTTTGTTCCTTATGATAATTTTTCATGAAATTTTCTTAAGCTTCATGAAATTTATGCATTATCAATCATGCAATATTAATTGTTAAGTTCTAACAATGTAACATTATTACCGATAACACGTATTTTCACATGTTTATAAAAAACATGTGTGGGAATCTTAATATTTTTTTATATAGCCATAAAATAAGCTTAAATTGCTACTAGTTATTTAACATCAAGAATAATTCTTGCATACTTCTTGCTGCATACGAGTATGCAGGTGAAGACTTTTGAAGGAGAAACTACCATGCAGTCTGATGATTAAGATTAAGACTCAGAAAATATTTTAGATTTTTCGAAAAATTATGTAAATTTTCCTGTTATGTGTTAGAAGAATGCATCGTAGTTGTAGTCGAACAATATAAGTGATGTCGTTCATAGTTATAGAACAATAAGTTTATTATGAATTAATAGTTAATTGAACTGGCATTTAATATAAACAGGCTTTCGAAAAGTTTCAGTTTTTTAAAAAACATGAAAGTATTATTAACTTAAATTTACAATGCTAATAACTGCATGAAAAACGAACGAGTCTGAAAGTTTAAACTGCTCATCTTTCTTATATTTTAAAACTATAATTTCTGATTTCGATTAATATTCTGAGTCTATAAAATGCTGAAAAATAAGTACAAAAAGCAAAACATTTTTTTTTCTGCTTTCACTTGCATGAGATTTTTTTAAACAGATCTTAGATACTTTCGTATTGCTGATTTCAAATTTGCAATTAGTTTCTTTCT